>NC_133774.1:15569562-15615049 GCF_003597395.2 Chelonoidis abingdonii
TGTACCAAGCATTTATTACTCTTCGATATCCCCACCTCGATCCCTAATCTATCTTATTAACTGCACCCTGCTGAGCTCTATAACGCCTTACCACGCAGGCAAGGGTCAATGCAGTACTTAAATGACTAAATGAAAACACGTTACTCACCTTTTACTGTTGTCTTCGATTGTGTGCTTTATCCATTCAGTAGGTTTGCCCAGCCGCTAGCGCGTCGGTAGATTTTCCCTAGCAACACCCGTGGTGTCAGCGCCTCCCTGGCCTGAAGCGCACCGTGCGGCACCCCATATATACCCCTGCCGACTCGCCACCGCTCCCTCAGTTCCTTCTTGCCTACTCCGTCAGTTGGGAAGAGCGCGGTGTGAATGGCATGGCAACACATCTCGAAGACCACAGTAAAGGTATAACGTGCTATTTCTTTCGACTGCTGCTCTATCCATTCCAATAGTGTATCCCAACCTACCAGCGCAGTGGGGTCGCGTGGGCATTGCGATGCAAACAGCCAAGCCGAGGCTGCTATCGTCCCTGAAGTGTTGTTTACCAAGGCTACATGCAGTGAGAAGGTGTGCCACCGCAAAGCACACGTTGCTGCACGGATATCTTCATGTCGACATGGCTAGAAGGCAATCGTGTAGGCCTTAGACCCTGGATGGTGTGCGCCTGGCTGCCTGAGGCGTCGAGCTAAATCAGTGCACGCCGATATAGCACGCCGTGGACCCAAGTAGTATATCTCTGAGATTGAGACGGTGTTTGCCCTTTCATCTTCAATTGACAAAATGGGGCGTCATTACGAAAGTGTCGTCAATGTGAATCTATGCTCTACGTACGTCGCGAGTTAATTGCTGCTCTCTACGGATGCTTGAGGTTTAGGAAACGGAATATGTCTTGTTAGGTGAGATGAAAACCAACCTTGAAGGAAGGCCGCATGCGCGGCAGCTTAGCCTTCGTCCGTGGATATCGTTAAGGTGGGTCCATGAAGCGATCGACAGCTCCAGCCAAAGCCTCGAACTCTATGCCACGACTTTTTAAATGTCCTATTAATGGACTAAAGGAAACCAGCTGTGGCTGGGAGACCCAGAGCCTTTAAATCAACTAGGGGCTCCCAGCTGAAGAGGTGGCTGGGAGCCCCCCCGGGGCTCAGAGGCAAATTAAATGGCCCGGGGCTTTGGCTGCCAGGGGGAACCCTGAGCTTTGCAGGGCTGGGGCAGGCATTTAAAGGGTCCAGAGCTCCTGCCGCTGAAGGAAGCCCGGAGCCCTTTAAATCCTGGCCCTAGCCCCGCTGCCAGAGCCGTGGCCGGGATTCAAAGAGCTCTGGGCTGCCCGCAGCCACGGGGAGCTCTGAGTCCTTTAAATCCCAGCCCCAGCGCTGCCATCGGAGCTGCGGCCGGGATTTAAAGGGCTCTGTGCTGCCTGCAGCCGTGGGGAGCTCTGAGCCCTTTAAATCTCAGCCACAGACGGGATTCAAAGGGCTCTGGGCTGCCCGCAGCAGCGGGGAGCTCTGAGCCCTTTAAATCTCAGCTGTGACCAGGATTTAAAGGGCTCAGGGCTGCCTGCAGCTGCGAGGAGCTTTGAACTCTTTAAAGCCCAGCCCCTGCCCAGCCGCTCTGGGCTTTGAGCCCTTTAAAGACCGGCCCCAGCCCAGGCGCTGGAGCCGCAGCTGGGATTTAAAGGGCTCTGGGCTGCCCACAGCTGCAGGCAACCCAGATCCCTTTCAGTCCCCGTCATGGAAGCCGGTGCGGTCCAGCACAGTGTACTGGCTCTTGCCGGTATGCCGGACTGGACTAGACCGGCTTACTTTCACCTCTGCCTCAAGGTGATGGGTATAGAGGATAATATTCCTTGTCTAATTGCCTTTCCCCTGTGCCTGAGTCTGTGGATTCATTTGAACATAAGAACGGCCATACTGGATCAGACCAAAGGTCCATCTAGCCCAGTATCTTGTGTTCCGACAGTGGCCAATGCCAGGTGCCCCAGAGGAATGAACAGAACAGATAATCATCAAGTGATCCATCCCGTCGCCCATTCCCAGCTTCTGGCAAACAGAAGCTGGGGACACCATCCCTGCCCATCCTGGCTAATAGCCATTGATGGACCTATCCTCCATGACCTTATCTAGTTCTTTTTTGTAGACTTCATCCTTTTCCCTCCCTCCTCTTAATTACTGTTATCTCCTGGGGCCACACTGTGGAATTTAGGAAAATATTCTAACTCGGTAATTAATGTCTAAAAGTCAAGAGGACACCGTCTTTTCACTGTCTTCCTTAGAGGACAACTGGGGAAGAACCTTCCCAGCTTCTGTCAGAAGGCTTGGAGAGCAGTGCTGTTTGGGGAAGAAAATTGCAGCTTTTAAAGGGTTGGATTGTCCTTTTTTGTTTTTCTTGAATCTTTCACATTTTAAAAAAATCAACCCTTTGAGACTAACGAGGGTCTTTGGCAGCATAAGATGACGATAGGATTCTAAGATTTTTCTTCTAGTAATAGAATGAGACAGAATTTGCCTCTGTATATTGTAGCATTAAAGATTTGGATGGAGTGTGACTTTTACTTCACACTGCTTTTACACCAGTCATTCCATACAGTTCAGTGGAGATGCACCTCAGAGTAATTGAGATCGAATCAGGCCCTCTCTCAGGAAGAAAATGATTAATATGCAGGGAAGGAGAATCAGACACCTTCATCCAAAGAGGGAGGAAATAGATGTTTGCAATATCTGTTTGCTTGCATTAAGCCTCTATAGGATAGCTTGTGTCTGAAAACCAGCAATGTCTCCCTTCCAGTGCTATTCCTGGTTATCCCAGTCTGTTTTACAAAAATTAGTGTTTTGTCCCAGTTCCTCGAAATCCCTGTGGCCTTTGGCATCCTAACAAAGCTTCTGGCCAGTGAAACTGATAGCAGGCTGGCCGGCTGTGTATGCACCTCAGGGGCTGCTCTCCCACCAGGACTGTCACCACCCTGATTCCTGCCCTCTGCGTGAGACCTGGAGCCAGCCAGCCTCAGCAGGTCACTTCTGCATTGCTCCAAGTGATGAGCAAGGCAGCAGGCACCTCTGCAGCATTTCTACCATATACACATTGCTACTGACCCAACCTCGTTGGCATTCTGGCTTCTCCCCGCCTCACCTGCACCAGGGGTGAGCACCAGATTGTGGCAGGAGGTGTGGAGACAACAGCGAGGCTGTTTTTAGAGGGAAAGGGAGACAAAGGAATGAATGAGAGAGAGGCCTGGTCTACATTACGCGTTTAAATCGATTTAAACAGCGTTAAATCGATTTAACGCTGTACCTGTCCACACTACAACGCTCTTTATATCGATATAAAGAGCACTTTATATCGATTTCTGTATTCTCCCAGACGAGAGATAAGCGCGAAAACAATAGAAACAATCGATTAGGGTTTAGTGTGACGGAAATCGACGTTATTGCCGCCGGGCGATCCCACAGTGCACCGCCGACCGCTCTGGAAGCAATCTGAACTCGGATGCAGTGGCAGTAAACAGGAAAGCCCCGCGAATTTTTGAATTACATTCCTGTTATTCCAGCGTGGAGCTCGATCAGCACGGGGCGAGCAGTACCAAATCCCAAAAAGCCCAGCTGGGACCGGACGGGAGATACTGATCTGATCGCTGATGGCGGAGAACAAATCGTCTGATCAAACTTCCGTTACAGAACATGAAATGCCAAAGCATTGAAAAAAATCTCCAGCGTACACAGTGCTGCGTGACAATCCCGCGTAACGGGAAGCAGAGACAAAATGGACGCTCCCATGGAGAGGGTACTGAGGACTCCCAGCTATCCACAGGCCACCCAGCAGTCTCGAAAAGTATTTGCCCATCTTGCTGACTCCAATGGTTGTAGGTCAAACACAGTGTCTGCGTGGTTCAGGAAAGCTCTCAGTTCCTTCCCACCCCCACAGAAAGAAAAAGGAAGAATCATTCTGAACTCTTCAGTGTCACCCTATGGGTATGAATGCTGCGTAGACGTATGCTGCAGGCAGGAAGAACATACGCTCCTCTCCCCTCCTGTGGCAAGATGGTGCAGTAGGACTGGTAACTGTCCTCATAGAAACCCCTGAAGGCTCCAATGCTTTAACTGAAATGGGGGCGCCTGGTAAAAACAGAAATGAGTCCTGGTCACTCCAGGAGAAATGGGAAGAACGGCTATAACCACTTCAAGCATAGCAACTGGGCGGAGCTCAATCAGCCCCCTCCTTCCTGTGTAAAAGAAAAGTCCTGTACTGCCTGACTGATAGAAGCATCCAGCATGCTGGCTCTCTCCCCGCAACCGCTTATTGTCCTGCCTGGACTGTCATACCCGGAGGCTGGCCTCCCACTCATTTACTCACTAACAAGTCCTGTGTCTTATTCCTGCATTCGTATAACTTCCATGACACAAAGGGGGGGGACACGCCACGGTGCCCAGGAAGTTGGGGGAGGAGGGAAGCAACGGTGGTGTTGCAGGGGCCCCCCTGTGAATACTGACACGGAAGCGGTGCTCTGAACACATGGACTCTAGTACACTGTCCCCGTCTCTAGGCAGACGACTCCTATTAGACAAAAGGAGGGATGACCTCCGGGGAGTCATCCCAATTTTGCTTTTGCGCCCGCCGATCTCACCAGGGCCACTCATGATCAGCAGCAGACGACGAGGGGAATAGAGAACCGTCATCTCATCTGCCAGTTTATCCACAGTAGACGGTACTAGAACGACGGTAACCATCTCTCTATCAGCAAAACAAACGACATGCTGAAATGAGCGGCTGGAAGTATCGGCCTTGTCCGCGGCATTCCAGTAACATACGGTGCCGGAAAAAAAAAAAGGCGAACGGGCTGCCATGGTTGCCGTGCTATCTGCCGGTCAAGCCCAGGAAAAAACAGCGCGAAAGGAGTCAGATGATTGTCCGGAGGAAGGAAAGACGGAACGACATTTACCCAGAACAGCACCCGCGACAATAAGATTCAACCCAGAATCAAGGCGGGGAGACTGCGGGAACATGGATAGCTACGGTAACTACCGCAATGCCAACGCTTCAGAAATCGACGCTAGCCTCGGACCATGGACGCACAACGCCGAATTACTGTGCCTAGTGTGGCCGCGGGAAATCTAATTTATAATATCAGTTTTATGAAACCGATTTTAGCTAATTCGATATTATCGCGTAGTGTAGATGTGGCCAGAGACACAGAGAGAGAGAGGAGTTAAGGAGCATTATACTCCCTGTGTGTGAGTGTGAGGGGGTGGGGGCAGTGAGCGCTCCAAAGAGAAATGGCAGAAAGGAAGCAGATTGAGGGCTGGGGGAGACAGAGAGGTGGAACAAGAAGAGAGGGGTGTGAGGGAAAGGAAAAGGAGAAGACAAAAGCACAGAAGATAAGGGAACAGAGAAGGAAGAGGAGGAGAAAGACCGTAGGACTGGAGCAGGAGAGATTCACAGATACAGCCAAGCTGGGCCTGTGGATAGAGTGAGCCTGGGAAAAAAGACTAAAGAGGGTGACGAGGGAGGGGTAAAGGCCCTGATCTTTATTTGGTGTGTGGGGAAAGAGAAAAGAGATGGCTTGACTGACAATGGGGAGTGAACTACCTTCACTCCCTTCCACCCATCCCTCCCTGGCCAAACTTTCATTTGCTCACCTCCTTCTCCCCCCTTCCCTCAGCCCAATCTTTAAAACTCTCCCCACTCCAGCAGCATGTGTCCTGGCTTTCCCCTGTCTCAGAGCTGTGGGAGATTTTCTTCTCCACGGCGTGACTGCCATAGCCCAACTCCTAGCAGGGATGTCTTCAAACTTCAATGTTTTACATGCCACTTTCTGTTAACTGAGACTTGTCCCTGTCTCCCTGACACAGCAGTGTATTGTAACAGACGTTTGTAAGAAGCACGGAAAGACTGTGGGGAACAGTCAGGGAAGGGGCATCAGATATTCCAGCCAGGCAGCTTAAGAGACAGTAATTGTTGTCGCTCTGCTTCCACTGCATACACTTTTATTATATGACTGTGCCCTTCCAGAGCCTAATTTTTAGCATTTAGTATTGATAATAATTTATGGAGATTTGGTAACCAAGAAATCCCAGTGCCACAATTCATCATTGTACATGGCTCCTAGCTGCGGTGCTTTAGAGTTTCACAGGGAGACTTCTTTAGCACTTTGGAGGCATATTCAGTACATAAAAGAATCTTTCCAATTCAAAATCCTTCCTCCTCTACTACCTGTTTGTCCTGGAGCTGTGCGTTACTCTGACACTGGCAGGTTCCAGGAGCTCAAAACTCTGTGCCTAACTTGAGATCACATCCTCTGCTGCCTTCGTTAGTGGTCATTATGGCTTCAGACAGGCAGGATGAAGTCTGGATGTCTCTCTCTCTCTCTCTCACACACACACACATACACACACACACATGGTGGGCTAGGGGGCTCCAAAAAGCTATCATAATTTGTTCTGCAGCCTCAGGGATAATCCGAGTTGAGTGGTGAGTTGCATTGCTCTGCGGACCTGCTGCTGCTAGTGGGTGATATCGGGGCAGTTCCTGTGACAACACAAGAGCATGGTCCCCCAAAGGCAGTGATTCCCAGTGGTCCCTTGTTTTGCTAAGGGAAAGGAATGTCTCAGAAGCTCTAAGCCCCATGACCACTGTACTTCTCTTCGCTCACAGCCTTAGCACTGAGTCCAACATCCCATTAGAGGAATTGGGTTTTATCCTATTCCCGATTGAAATTAATGGCAGTTTGTCACTGGCTTCAGTGGGAGCAAGGAGCAGGCTCCTTGACCTTCTGATGCCTTGGTAGGGAGAGCACTAACATTTCCAAACCGATCCCAAATTGGTACAGACTGTGGAAGTCTTCAAACTGGATTTGCTGGTAGGGTGTTTTCTGGTTACTCATCCTCTGCATCCTGGTTTGCACTGTGCAATTTGCCCCCACTTGCCTGTTTTCATCACCCCTTGTCTTGTGACAATAAAAGCTGGAGTTGTAACAATTCAGTTAAGTACCTGATCCTCCCATGTGCGCCGCTGCGCACCTGGCTCTTAGAAATCAGGGCACAGGCATACGACCCTATAAAGTCTTGCAGTGGTCGCTAGGCGAATGGCCCCTGGAAGAGTAACAGACAACTGGTATCAGGGTATTGGGGGAAGAGGGTCCCCTGACTGACTTGGAGTGAGCACACAAAGGGCAACCCCTCCTTTGTAGAAATAATCATGGGTTTGGCTACACTGCACCTGGAAGGGAGCTTCCCGGCCTGGGCCCCACAGACTTGTGTTAGCAGGGCTCGCACTAGTACACTAAAAAGGGCTGCAGGCATGTTGTTGTGGCATTGAGACTTGAGTCCTGCTAACACAAGTCTGTGGACCAGGGCTGGAAGGCTCAGTCTCAGGCCAGGTCTACACGACACGCGAAAATCGATTTTAGATACGCAATTTCAGCTACGAGAATAGCGTAGCTGAAATCGATTATCTAAAATCGATCTATTCACCCGTCTTCACCGCGCGGGATCGATGTGCGCGGCTCGCCATGTCGATTCCGGAACTCTGTTGGTTTTGGTGGAGTTCCGGAATCGATGTAAGCGCGCTCAGGGATCTATATATCGCGTCTAGATGAGACGCGATATATCGATCCCCGAGCAATCGATTGTAACGCGCCGGTATGGCGCGTCGTATAGACGTGGCCTCAGCCACAGCGTAGACATATTCTTAGTGGCTTTTGCTAGCACTGCTGAGCACACGGGAGCTTCAGCCTGTCGGGGAACCAGAAGAAATATCACTGACTTCAGTCAATTTGACCTCCACAGTATAAATAATTTTGAAACATGCTGAAATGTTCATGGTTGTCTGGATGGGTGCAAAATTGTGTCCCCAGTTTGAATGACAAGTTCATGGAGATGAAAAATGTATCTTTCTATGTATGTTTTTACATCAGACCCATTGTACGTTGTTAGAAACTTTGTGGCAAATGTTGATTTTTTTTTTCTTTTCCATGAAGTATTTTACACATCTCTAGTAATTAGCATTGTGCCTTCAGGAATAATGTTAATAAGCTTGTAGTGTAGTTTACGCCTCTGGACTTAAAATGTTCCTGCTCTGTTTGACAGGAAGAATGGAATTAAACAATACATTTAAATGTTCATGTATCCTTGCTTCATACAGAATGTAGTCTAGTGATAAGAACATGGGACTGTGTGTCAGGGTCCGTAGATTCTGTTCATGGTGCTAGTGTCTCGGATAACACTGAGCAAGACATTTAACTGTTCTGTGCCTCAGTTTACCTCTGTAACATGGAAATAACAATACTTCCCTATCCTCCTAGGGATGCAGTAAAACTTCAGTTGCGTTTGTAAGTCACTTGAGATTCCTTTGATGAAAGGTACCACCACTAATGTGGACATGCTTTCAGTTTTTGAAAGAAATAGGTTGTCTTCTCCCAGAGTGGATGGTAAAAACACTGGCATGGACTCAAGGCTGCTTGTGCTCCGGGAGCATCTACTGGCACAGATGACAGTTTGTCATCTCCACATGCCAGGCACGTATCTCGTTTTGCTTCTTTGCTGCACGCAAAAATGTCAATGTAAAGACTCTTTTCCTGGACTACTTTGTAAAAGAAATTGTGGACCATTTGAGTGCAAAGATTAATGAATTCTAGGAAAAATGCATTATAGTTCCCATGAAATCACTCTAACCAGGCAGCACACATTATTTCCAGGAAGCGAGCCTATAAAGTTTATTTGCATTTGTTCATGAAAACATGTACCCCCTGGGACATGCTAGCTTTCCCAAACAGATTGGCATATGCTGTATCTGTCACAGGAATACAGAAATTTGGAAGCAGGAGCCCTCCCTTCCAGAGAACTAAATGAGTGTTCTTGGAGGGTCTCCTTCCAATTTACAAAGCTGTTAGCACCAGAAACCCTGACCAAAGTGAGAATCCTTTCGCAACAAAGGTTGGGTATGATCCGACCAGTCAGGCAGATTCTGGCATGTGGCTTCTCCTATTGGGAAATCAAGTAGACACTTTGTCTACTCTCCAACCACTTCTCTCATTCCGTGGCTTCTCTTGATATGAGGAACTGACTCAGGAGCAAAATGAAGTTTTCCCCAAGACAGTCCAAGCCTCCAGGGGGTGGTTACAGGTTAGAGAAGTGTGTGAGTCTCCTCTCACCTGTGCTGTTGTCTGCCTCTTGCTCCTCCTCCCTGTTACTCTGTCTTCTCTACTCTGTTAAGCTCCTTCTTCCACATTTTGTAGCTGTCCTGATAGATGTGAGTGCCTGTTTTGGAAAGACGACTCATCTCTGTGGTAGTATTTCTGCAAATGTAGCGTGCACAGCAGAGGTGGGCAAACTATAGCCCGTGGGCCACATCCGGCCCACGGGACCCTCCTGCCCAGCCCCTGATCTCCTGGCCCGGGAGGCTACTCTGGCTCCTCCCCTGCTGTTCCCTATCCCCGCAGACTCAGCTCGCTGCGCCACTGGCGCAATGCTCTGGGCGGCGGGGCTGTGAGCTCCCGGGGCAGCGCAGCTGCAGAGCCTCTGCCTGACCCGGTGCTCTGTGCTGCATGGTGGCTTGACTGGCTCCAGCCGGGCAGCACCGCTGCCTGTCCTGGTGCTCTGGGCGGCATGATTGTAGCGGCACCAGCCATTGGTGCTCCAGGCAGCACCGTAAAGGGGAAAGGAAGCTGGGGGGGGATTAGATAGAGGGCAGAGGAGTTTGGGGTGGTGGTTAGAGGGCGGGACAGTCAGAGGGCAGGGAACAGGGGGGTTGAATAGGGGCAAGGGTCCCGGGGGAGCAGTCAGGAAGGAGGGCGGGGCTTGGATGGGGCAGTAGGGGGCAGTCAGGGGACAAGGAGGGATGGATGGGGCAGGGTTCCCGGGGGAGCAGTCAGGAAGGAGGGCGGGGCTTGGATGGGGCAGTAGGGGGCAGTCAGGGGACAAGGAGGGATGGATGGGGCAGGGTTCCCGGGGGAGCAGTCAGGAAGGAGGGCGGGGCTTGGATGGGGCAGTAGGGGGCAGTCAGGGGACAAGGAGGGATGGATGGGGCAGGGTTCCCGGGGGAGCAGTCAGGAATGAGAGGGGAGGTTGGATATGGTGGCAGGGGGCAGTCGGGGGCGGGGAGGTTCCAGAGGCGGTCAGGGGACAGGGAACTAAGGGGGTTGGATGGGACAGGAGTCCTGGGGGTGGGGGGCATCAGGGGGCAAGAAGCAGAGGGGAGTTGGATAGGGGGTGGGAACCGGGCCATGCCTGGCACAACCTCCCCTAACCAGACCTCCATACAATTTCAGAAACCCAATGCGGCCCGCAGGCCAAAAAGTTTGCCCACCTCAATATACAGTGTGGAGTTATAAATTTTTAAATATAGATCATAATTATAATGTAGGAGGGGCACTTACATAATAGGCATAAATAATACATTTGGATAAAATACATTAAACTGCTAATGCCATTAATTAGGTTGAGACTTTGATCACACAAAAGCCAGACACTTCAAAGTTGCAATTCCAACAGCAGCTGAATGGTGCAAACTTCATTACCTCAGGGTCAAACTGTGCATTGTGCATGCATGTGACTTCCATTGACTTGATTTCCCATTGGGACTGGGTGTCACACATGCCATGGGAATTCAGGATATGGCTTTTATGCAGTTCAGCGCTGGGGTCTTGGAGCCAAGGGTCGATACAGAAGAGATCTCCCAGGGCTGTGGAGGCAGGCAGTGAGGTAACAAGATTGTTGGCAGCCGTGCCAGCCTGCCAGTGCATAGGAGCCACTCAGAGAGTGCAGTCTAGCTGGGGTGCCAGCCCCACGGACTCTTCTCCTACGCCTAGGATACTCAGGGAGACAAAGGGAGAAGCATATCAGAATAACATTCCTTTGAAAAGCATTACAAAATCACTGGCCAAATAACAAAATCCCTGGCCCTGAGCTCTGTAGCCGCAACCTGCAAAGATCTAACCAGCCAGCAGCCCTTGCATGCAAATGTGAGGTGTCTCAGCCAGTTTAGCCCCCTTAGGTTTGAGGAGTAGCTTAGAGGTCTATTTCTGTCGGCAGGGAAGTTTATGCGCAGCCATCTAAGCTAGTCCGGGAGGCATTGATTCAGCCCTGCCTGTGCTGCACAGATCACCCATTTTAGAAATGGTTTTGTCTAGCGCAGTCCAGCCTCCAGTGCAGACAGGGTGTAATGTGACTAAATTCACCGAGGGTTGGACTAGATGACCTTTGCAGTCCCTTCTAAGGGTACGTCCAGACTACCCGCGTATCGGTGGATAGCGATCAATCTATCGGGGATTGATATATCGTGTCTCGTCTAGACGTGATAAATCGAGCCCCGAACACGCTCCCGTCGACTCCGGAACTCCACCAGGGTGAGTGGCGGAAGCGGAGTCGACAGGGGAGCAGCGGCTGTTAATCCCGCACCATGAGGACGGGAGGTAAGTCAAAATAAGATACATCAACTTCAGCTACGCTATTCCCGTAGCTGAAATTGCGCATCTTACATCGACATGCCACCCGTCCCCAGTGTAGACCAGGCCTTAGCCTGTGATTTTCTGCAAACTACTTTTGAAGTACTGTTTAACTGCTCCATGTTTATTAGCTTGTTATGATAGCAGGTGGGAAGAGCCCTCTCTCTTAGCCCATCTGTTCCTTCTCCATGGAGCAGTGTTTGAAAGGGCCCCCATTCATCACTACCTTTACTCTGCGCTGTTCCTTCCCACCTGTGTGATGGCTGTGTTTGCACTGGCCTCACAGCCATGTTTATGAGCTGGCTTTAAACACGATTCGGCATAGTTGGGAATCAGTGGAATTACAGGAGTGTGAAATCAATGAAGTAAAATCAGGAAGTAAAATCAATCCCTGTGTGAAGGAAATGATGCTCTCGTGCAGTGTAATTCTCGTATTGTTCAGAAGAACGGCTCTGAAAGAGACCATCAGGTGCAAATTCTTAATGCTTCCTATGCTTTCTCATTCAAAAAGGGCATAGAAAGCCCTTCACTTCTACTTACTGCTTCAACTGCAGTCCAGACTGTCAATGGCTGAAAATTATCATGTGATGGATATTTCATCACCTATGTATGTGAAATGAGTTGGTGGGACTCAGCGCATTTCCTTGTGTGCAGTTACCTACGTCATAAAAACTCTCGCTACACACTTAACATTTACCCTGAAAGTTATTATCTACTATGTATGTTCTTCTCTGCTTCCTCGATCTCATCAGTGGAAATGCTGCATTCGAGTCTTGTTTCTCTTAACTCACACCAGAGACATCTTTCCTTTTTCCCCTCCGCTTTCTTCTTTTCCCTGCTGTGGCTGTGAGGAAAGTGAACGCAGGTCAAAACACGGAAGGAGCAGTTTTGTAGGGGAGGGATTATAAAGCAGTAGAAACAAGGCATGCCTTAATAACTGGCTGCCTCTTTTTCTCTCTCTCTCTTGCAGTTGTTGCAATCTCAGGATGTGAAAGAAGACGCTGTCCTTTGCTGTTCCATGGAGGTATGAAGGGGCTGTTGGGACCTCAGATATTCCGAGCCAAATTCTTCACAGCTTTGCACCTTGTGTCATTGTTTACACCTGTTCCAAGTGGGTGTAAAATCAGAACGGTGGTGTTTGCATCCCCCCCCTCCCACTTTGCACTTGGTCTGTGCAGAGGTAAATGGTGACAGGAGGGCAAGCAGTGGAGAATCAGGTCCTCTTTTTTATCTTTATTTTTTTAACTTGTTTATCTAAGGGACATTGCAACCAAAATGGAAGTTCTGAAGAGGGGCCACAGTTTCTGTCCCACAGCCTTGTGCTACAAATGACCTCAGGCCAAGGTGTGAAACCAAACTCCTGACCACCCATGATCATCAAAAATCCCACAACGCCTTGTCTGTGAAAAGGGTATTACCATTATGAGTGTGTCTGTTTCATTATATTTGAATATAGCAAACTGCATCCTGCAGCCTTATTGCTTTGTCTTGTGGTCCCATCACAAGCTATGTATAGTCAAAGCAGGCCCGTAGTAGGTGGGGAATATCTGAAATAGCACTGGCAATTCAACATGAGTCAGTACTGAAAAAGTGCCCAGCCCAGTGTCTGCTGGCTCTGAGCTCCTGGAAGGGTCGTTATACAAGTGAAATGTTAAGTTAATGTCCTAACCACTTAATGACCACAAGGGTGAAGTATTGAGTTCCTCTTTGCAGCACAAATCAAATTGGGTCAGGGGACCCAGATATAACCTAGTTGTTCCCTGTCTCACTTCCAATGCAATTCCAATCTCTCATCTCAACAGGACTTTTCCAGGGCTCAGTAACCAGGCTAAAGCTTTGGATGTGGTTACAAAATTTAAGGTCCCATCTACCGCACACAGTGGAATCTTGCTAGAACGTGGTTCCCCATCTGAGATGTTAAAACGCTTCTATATAACACAGGACACTTTCCACTCAAAGACTGACATTCCTCTAACTGCCCTGATTTATTTTCAATTATTGAGGATTTTCTTTCCCTTTCCCTCCCCAATTCAATCCCCCATAGTTCTTCCTTCCTTACATGCTGCTTCTGCTTCCCCCCTGGCTGATCGTCCTAATGATAGGCCTGCACCACCCTCAATGCAGTGTTCTGATTGGCAGTCATCAGTGAAATCTGGAGCATCTCATTAGCCCTAAAGATAAGGCATCACTTTAGGTATATACACTGCACGCTCGGTCTCAACCAGGTCTGGGGCCCAGAATCCTAAGTATGAGTCCCATCACTGTGCACACAGTGCCACACTACCCGACTGACTCTTGCTTTAGATTTTATATTACACTTTTAAAAAGCCTATGTTAAAAAGAACAGCAAGGTAGCAAAGTCAAGCATTCAGAAGTTAGGGTATGCCAAAATTAAGGTTGCCTGTGCCTTTATAAATTCAAAGCACAGCTCCCATTGACGTCAGTTGCACCTCTGAGTGCTC
Source organism: Chelonoidis abingdonii (assembly GCF_003597395.2). Classification (NCBI taxonomy): domain Eukaryota; kingdom Metazoa; phylum Chordata; order Testudines; family Testudinidae; genus Chelonoidis; species Chelonoidis abingdonii. The sequence goes on from NC_133774.1 coordinate 15,583,450, forward strand.
AGCACTTGGGCAGGCCAGACCCCGGTGTCTCAAGCCAGGCACCCAGAAAATGAGAATACATAATTAGTGACCACTTGTGAAAAGTTTGGCTTAAAGGACTTGCTCAGAATCACATAGGGAGTCTTTGTGGCAGAGACTCGGATAAAATCCACTTCTCCAGAGCAGCATTCAACTGCCTTAAGCATGAGACCCTCCGTTGTCTTCTGTAATCCCCTGCCTTATTCACTACACACCTTCCAACCTCTGCAACAAATGAGTCAGGGATCCTACAGATAGCAGCCTCCTTCACTACCCAAACCTGATTCAACCCCAGAGCATCTCTCTCCTGTGCATTGAATGAGACAGGGGTCCTGTGGAAAAAATAATATGGGACCATGTAATTAAAGACTGTCTCGTGGTCATAAGGCAGAAACACCAAGGGGCTGAATAAGATTGCATAGACTACCTTAATTCTGACATCTCCTAACGTATGAGTGCTTGACTTTCTAATATTAATGTTCTTTTAATGAATTTTTGTATGTAATTTCCTAGGTTTAAAAAAAAATTAACTGAAAACATTGAAATTTCATCATGTGGTGTCATATTGAAACCCACATGGATCATCAGCATGGTTGGAACCTTTATTCATATATATTATTTGTATTTCTGTAGCACCTAGGCACCCTAGTCATGGACCAGGACCCCACTGTGCTAGGTGCTGCCCACAGAACAAAAAGACTGTCCGAGATTCACCGCACAGGCCTCTGCCACTTGAGCTAATGGAATACCGGATAGCAGTAGTAGATTGTCATCCTCTGTGTGGACCAGCGCTAGAGTGAAACACTCTGCCAGTAGGTTTCACAGATATTTTCTGACAGCAGTGAAATGGTGAGAATCAAGAATCATGAGTTCCATTCCAGGCTCAAAAGGGATATGAGCTGTAGTGGGCACAGATTCTTCTGCTTGTTCCCCCTGTCACTTACAGCTCCAGTCCTAGGAATTCCAGCTCTTCATCTGATCTGTCTCTCTTCCCTGACAGCCTCCCGCTGCCTGCCATTCAGCCTATGTGTTCCCCATCTCCACTGGTTACCAGTCCCAGTCTCCCTTTCTGGACTTCTTGTCAAGCTCTTGTCCCATCCCATTTCCCTCCCTTTCCCCTGCAGTTCCTTGTCCCAGTCTCTTTGCAGACAGTCCCATTCTCCCCTGCACCCTGGCTTCTTGTCAAATTTGTCTCTCCTCCCCATCCCTTTCCCCCCACTACGCTGGTTCCCAGTCTCTTTGCCCAGCTAGTCCTAATCTCCTTTGAGGTCAGACTAGATGATCTGTTGGTCCCTTCTTGCCTTAAAATCTATGAAACTGCCTCCCGCCGCCCAGCTTCCAGTTCCAGTCTCCCCACATGGCTTCCTGTCCCATTCTCCCTCATCCCACCGCACCCGAGCCTTCAGTCTCAGTCATGTGTTGTCTTCCCCACCCAAGGATCCTTCTCCAAATCTGTCTCCTTCCCACCCCGTATGGTTCTTGTCCCCTCTCCAATTGAAAAAGGCTGTTTCTTCCTCCACACTGCCTGGATGGCAGGAGAGGCGAATGCTGAGAGCACAGGAGAGACAGTCTCCCTGCTCTTAGTTTAGGGGCCAGCCCTGGCATGGCCCACATCATCTGAGAGTTGCAGTTCCAGGGAAAGTTCTTCTCTGCCCCGGATGGAGGAACATGCTCAGTGTGGATGGAATGGTCAGAGTTTTTAGCTTCAAAGCTCTAGCAAGTCACTACTGAGCATGTGCAAAATGCAAATTTTTTTTTTTGAAGGATTTTAACTTGGCCAAATTTGGGCAGTTTTTCAAGAGACTGACAAAAGGCACATCCCTGACACAAAGGCCATCCCACCCCCTTGCCAAATTTCAAGTTCCTGCTTCAAAGTTGGAGACACAAAAGCATTTCAAAGAAACAGTTGCCAGAATTTAACATGGACAAAACAACTTATTTTTCACTAGTGTCTCTCTTGGAAATGGCTGAATTGTTTTGGCTGAAATTCTCCAAAAAGACTCAGGCTGAGGCAGACACCTGGTTTGGGAAATTTCAGCTCAAATGGTTAAAGATTGGCAACGTTATAAACAACTGAAAACAGGGTCTAATAATGGAAAGTGTGGAGCAACCTTAATAATAGCTGGCGCTGCCATAAGATAATAATAGGAAAAGGATTTGCAGCACTGTGGCTGGAGCAGAGTCTGGCATTCTGGATACATGCATTCTAGTCCATGCCTTGCCATGGCTATGGTGTGAACTCGAACTAGTCACCAACCTTTCTGTACCTCAATTTCCACCTTTGCTGAATGGCTGCAATGCCGTATTCTATCCCACAAGAATGTTTTGAGGATTCATTGTTTTAAAGGAATTTGAGACTCTCAGAGGAAGTGCACCAATCATGGTTTTATATAGATTACCAATTCAGTACAACTTTCCTAAATTCACACTAATGACTGGGGCTTAACTGACACTTGTGAATCAGCAAAATTACTGAACGAACATTTAAAAACATCTGACAAAGTGGGCATTCACCCACAAAAGCTTATGCTCCAATACATATGTTAGTCTATAAGGTGACCCAGGACTCCTTGTCGCTTTTTAAAAACCCAGACTATCACATCACAGCATGCATTTTGTTTTGTCAGACTGATTTTTGAGTGGGATTTGGTAAAGCATTCAGCACTACTCCCGTTGGAGTGAGTGCTTTCAAATTCCCACTCTGACTGTTCAGTTCTTCATGATATACCACTGAATGTTCAGGAGTATATTTTGTTAAAAAAAAAAATTGGGAGGCTTAGGAATACATGGCCTCAATACAGGACCTAGTGAGTAACATTGAGAAGAGGGAAGACTAACAGTTATTTGAGGAAGATTAGAGAATCATAGAAATGTAGGGCTGGAAGGAACCTCGGGAAGTGATGATGAAGCTTCTTTCAGAGCTTAATTTATTGTTAGAAAGTGAGTATCTAACCTAAATCTCTGTTGCTGCAGATTAAGGCTATTACTTCTTGTCCTACTTCCAGTGCTCATGGAGAATGATCAACCACTGCTCTTTATTACCAGTCCTTAATGTATTTGAAGAATGTTTCCAGGTACCCCCTCAGTTGTCTTCTCTCAAGACTAAACATGCCCAATATTTTTAATCTTTCCATGTAGGTCAGGTTTTCTTTAAACCTTTTATCACATTTGTTGCCCTCCTCTGAACTCGCTCCAGTTTGTCCACATCTTTTCTAAGTGTTGCGCCCAGAATTGGACACATTGCTCCAGGTGAGGCCTCACCAGTGCCGAGTACAGCGTGATAGTTCCCTCCTGTGTCTTACATGCAACATTTCTGTTACTACACTCCAGAATGATATTAGCCTTTTTCACATCACATTGTTATCTAATATTCAATTTGTGATCCATTATAGCCCACAGACCCTTTTCTGCAGTACTACCATCTAGCCAATTATTCCCCATTTTGTAGTTGTGCATTTGATTTTTCCTTTCTTAGTGAACTACTTTGCACTTGTCTCTATTGAATTTCATCCTACTGATTTCAGACAATTCTCCAATTTGTCAAGGTAGTTTTGTGTTCTAATCCTACCCTTCAAAGTGCTTGCAACCCCTTCCAGTTTGGTATCATCTACAGATTTTATAAGCATGCTCTCCACTCCATTATTCAAGTCATTAATGAAAATATTGAATACTATCAGATCCGGGACTGACACCTCTGGGACCCCACTAAATGTACCCTGCGTTCCCAATTTGACAGTGAACCATAGATAACCCCTCTTTGAGTACAGTTTTTCAACAAGTTGTGCACCCATTTCAACCTAATTACATCTACCCTGTATTTCCTTAGTTAACGTATGAGAATGTCATGTGGAACTGGATCAAAGGCCTTACTAAAACCAAGATATATCACATCTGCTGTGTCCTCCCCCCGACCCTTTCCATTAGGCCAGTAGCCCCATCAAAGAACACAATCAGGTTGGTTTGGCATGATCTTGACAAATCTATGCTGGCTATTCCTTATAATCCTATTATCCGCTAGGTGCTTACAAATTGATTGTTTAACAATTTATTTCAGTATCTTTCCAGGTATAAAAGTTAGGCTGACTGGTTTACAATTCCCTGGGTCCTCTTTGTTCCGCTTTTAAAAGATAGATACCATGTTTGTTTTTCTCCTATCCTCTGAGACCTTGCCTATCCTCTGAGTTCTCAAAGATAATTGCTAATGTTCTGAGATTGCTTCAGCTAGTTCCTTAAGGCCCTTGGATGAATTTCATCAGGCTCTGCCAACTTGAATACATCTAATTTACCTAAATATTCTTTAACCTGTTCTTTCCCTATTTGGGCATATATTCCTTCCTCCTTGGTGTTAATATTAATTGTGTTGAGTATCTGGTTACCATTAACCTTTTTAGTGAAGGCTCAAGAAAATAGGCATTTATCACCTCACCTTTTTGGTGGCATCACTTATTAGTTCTCCTTCCTTGCTAGGTAGAGGACCTACACTTTCCTTCATTTTTCTTTTGCTCCCAGTGTATTTAAAGAACCTCTTCTTTTGGCCTTTTCTGTCTCTTGTTGGTGTCACTCATTTTGTGCCTTGGCCTTTCTGATTTTGTCCCTGCTTTTGTTCTTGTGAGCTGTTATTGTTGCTGTTCTTAAAGCACAATCCTGCTCCTGTTAAGACAAAACAAGGTGAACACACACAAAAAGAGGAGCGAAAAATACAACAAAGATCGAAACTTCATCTTTCACCTGCAGCCCTGCTGCTGGAAAAGTACAAGAAGAGCACATATTCACCTTAGCAGCCACTCTGAGACCTGGAAAACTTCTACCAGCATCAGATGTTTCTCACATTGCATTTAGTTGCCTTTCTGGTCACAGACTTATAGCAGTGTGGCAAAATATGCAAGCTTGGCCATCTAAACCAGACTCTTATTAGACAAAAGGAAAAAGGAGAGAGAGGGGAAAGAGGATGATTAAGGTAGGGAAGGAAAAGGACACAGTGTGTGGGGGACAAAGTTTCACATTCCAGGTGGGGTTGGGATCTGAAGCTGATGGAGGTAGCGATGTCAGCATCTGTCTCCCTCTCTCTGGCCCAGTCTGGTCAGGTCATCTTTCAGGGTTAGGATGAAGAAGGTCCTGTGGATCCCAGTAGACGATGGGGGTGGCAGCCATATTGATAAAACTCGCTCTTTCCCCATCTTTCAGTCAGCCAGCGTCATACTAGCCAGCTTTTTCTCCTCGAAGTCTCTTTTGGTGGACACAAAAAGCGGAGTCTTGACTGGAATAGCCTACCCCCCTCCTTATTTTGTCCACCAATTAGGCCTAATTTCTGACACACCAATTTTGGTTCGTTAATTTACGGTTGCACACTTTTCTTGTTTGCTAGGCATGATCTTGAGTTATATCAGTAGGGCCATTTTATTTGGACTAATTCAGTCTTTGTATCTCTTTTTTGTATCTTTTCCCATCAACATTTATTGTCACAGGTTATTGTGACACTTTTTAAACTTTCTTACAGTTGAGCTCACAATAAAGATAAGTTTGTAGGCCCAGTTATCACACCGTACCTATGTCACATTTGCACCCATAACCAGGTAATTCAGCGTACAAGATCTCAAGATTTGCACTCATATCTCAGCTGCAGGTGCCAAATGCGGGTGAGGACTTTGTCTCCAGAAAGGATGGCTAAGCTTTTGGAAATCAGCCCTATTATGTAAATATTTTGTCCTTATAATTGAATGCTGTTCAGTGTAGCCTCCAGAAGCCCATAAGTTGTTACATGACAGCAAACATCAGACCATCTGTGGCTCTTCTGCCATTGTTTCTCTGCAGCCAACATCACTTTTTTCAGAGGTGCCATATGCCTGCATCCAGCTCTGCACTTTAATAATTTACAAGCATGGGTGCTGGCAGGATACCTTTCCAGGAGAGTCTCCACAAAGTGAGGGATTCTGGTAGCAATGCTGTGATTAACTGAGCTTTATATTTCCCTTGAGCCCCCCACCACCCTACTTGACAAGCCCAAGCTGACATCTTAGTTGCAACCAGGATAGTTTTAAAACTAAACAATAATAAACGCTGGAGTGGTGACTTGCACTTTAACATGCAGCTTTCAACCCTTCTCTCTTGACAGCTGCAAAGCACAGGCCGGCTGCTGGAGGACCAGCTGCCTGAGATGATGACAGAGCTGCTGGCAATAGCACGTGACAAGATGCTATGCCCCTCGGAGTCCATGCTGACACGGTCCCTCCTCCTCGAGGTCATTGAGCTGCATGCCAACAACTGGAACCCCCTGACGCCCATCATCACACAGTACTACAACAAGACAATCCAGAAACTGACAGCCTGAGAACGTGGGGCGGTGGGGATAGAAGGGAGCAGGAAGAAGACATGCACCTTAAAAGGAAACAGGAAGGAACTGTGCTACAAATTGATCAGCTACTGGAGAGAGAAGCAAGAACCTTTATGAGAAAATACCTAAGAAGACAAACCCCAGCATGCTTAAGAATATGTTCATGAGGTTGGGGGGCAAGGGAGCATGTTTCTTTTCAGCTGCGTTGCGGAGCACCACCCTTCTTTCCTGCTGAGTTTTTGTTTCAGGTTTCTTTTATTAAATCATTGCTCATGCAGCTGCGCATCCCGCCGTGTTATTGTTTGGCTTTAGAAAGAACACGGAGAATTTGAAAAGCAAGTGGAAGTGCAGGCTAGCATTGTTTTCACGCCATTCTCTTGGCTTGCACCAGCCAACTGGCAGGAGACAACACACAGCAGATGTCTTGGGAGGACAAAGAAAGACACGTTCCACACCAGACGCCGGTAACTGACAGCTTTTGTCAAAGCGAAGCTTTTATTATTTTTTTCCCCTCCTCTTGTCTTCAACTTTTTATTCTCCCCCCGATCCTCCCTCCGCAAAATCCCCACGAAACACCTGATTCTAGGTTAGGATTTCACACAAGATGATTTATTTATTTGCACTGGGTTTTCATTTTTCTTTGTTGTTGTTTTATTAGGTTTTTTTAAACGGACATTTGCTATCAACTTTGAAACATGAAAATAACATTATAATGTGAGCGCTTGAATGGTTGGCACGAGGGTGTTAAATTGGAAGAAGAAGTTAAAAAAAAATCCAAAAGCCACTTTAGAAGTATCATAGCCACAGTCTTCTTGCCAGTAACCTATCAAGGTAATTGAAAAAATGTACACTCTGCGCTGGTAACTCTAAGAAACACAGGCATTCTGCAGCTGTTTGCTACTAACGACGCAGTATTCCTCATCCACTAAACTATAATCCATTTATTTTTTGTAACTTACTTTGTTTGTTTGTTTAAAGAGTGCTTTATTGTAATTACTGTCACAGTTGTAATTATACATTTAAACCAGGTCCCTTATGCTTGGTCCTAATAATAGACAAGGTGAGGGAAAAATTAAGACTTGAAGTTCTTCTTTGGAAACCAGTAAACAGAAGGTGACAAGTATATGGCATGGGAAAGGAAAAAAGAAAAGCCGAAAATATAGCTTTCAGGTTTGGCTTCTAATTAGCTAAACTTTCCTAACCAGTGTGTCTCAGTTTGCATTGCATAGACGTGGAACTCAGAAGGTGGCTGTCCCTGTCTTTTTTATTTGTCAGCATAGTCTGTTTAGTCAGTGTAACTAATACAGCCTCTGATATAGAGGAGGGTCAGGGTGGGTTGTTTCGTTCCACTAAAGAGGAGAGCAATGTGAATGGCTAGAGATGGAGTTAGAGGTAGTACAAGAAGGAAGCCACAATACACCTCACTGGCCTTACCCGCGTAACCCACTGGTGCATATGTGTTACAATTCCCATTCTGTGTCCAATTCACAGAGGATATGAGTCTGTTACAGCCCCAGCTAGGGACTTTCAGCTGAAACGGTAACAGCTCATGCTTTTAGCTTTGGCCGTCTCTGGTTCAATCCCTGGTGGGTCAGACAAGATGGCAGCTGTCACGCAGTGGAAGCTTGTCTGGAATTCAAACTGCTGTGGGCCTCAGACACTGAGGATAAGCTTCCTTGGATCCGAGGAAGGACATAACTCACTGGTGAGCATGTGTTACAGGTCCTCAGCCTCCATGCCCAGTGCACAGAGAGATGAATCTGTTACAGCCCCAGCTAGAGAGATTTGATTCTTTAGTGCAGGCTGTCGCAGCTCATGCTTTTTAAGCTCTGGAGGTGCCCAGTTCAATCTCCAGTGTGTTGGCAAAGGCAGCAGCCATCACATCTACTTGTCCCATCATATTTAACACTAGTGCAGTTTCACTGGTGTTAGAAACATTGGGAGCCCTTTATAGAGAGGCTGCTGACAGCAATTTAAGTACTGTGTTCTCTAGACCTGATCTAAGCAGGATTAGGTGATATACGTGCTTAAAAACCCTAGTGCTCCGTCTACTCTAGGGTTCTACACAATGGTCACATCGGTGAAGCTGAAGTGGTGTTGGCAATGCTGAGAAGTGTTTGCAGAATGCCCCTAGGGCAGATCAATCTAGCATGAGAGGTGAAGCCAGTGACTTGACTTGATTAGGGAAGAAGGTGAGCTGTTAAGTGTGTGACGTGCTTTTAGACTGAGATGGAGCCGTGTCAGTCGTAAAACAAGTATTAGTTTTGAAGCACATGCAAGTTTGGCAGAGAAACCGCAGCTTCCAAGCATATGGTACATTTAATTTTTAAAGTATCTGTTCTGTAGCAAGTCTGTAATTCTTGAGAAGAGCAAAGCTGCCCACCAAACCCTTCCTTAAGGGCCAGTCCCATAGGACACATGGCTTTAATTCCCAATGATGCCAGGAGGATGTGTGGGTGCTCATCAACTTGCAGGGCTAGGGCTTTAATGTATAATATAAGGCAAGAAATTTATGAGAGATCCACGTAAACACAATATTTACCATTTGGGGTGTGAGTAACATTAACCAGATTTATGGATCCTGTTGACTAACTTCAGTTTCTTTTTTGGAAAAGGAGATCTGTTCCAGCCCCGTATTTGAAACATGCTTTGAAGTTACTTATTTCAGTAACTTTGTATTGATAAAGAGGGATGGGCAGGCCATTACTTCACTTCCCTTACAGTGACCAGGAAATGATGTCATGGCTTAGCGGTTGCTTCTTTATTGATGCTTTTATTTACTACATCACTTCTAGTGCTTACTTGATGAAGTCTAACAGAATTAGGGGGTGGAAATTTCCCTTTATTTGTTCAGCACTTATTATAATGGAAGATTAGAGAAGGAAGAGACAGTACAAACCCTCCCTCCAGGCACCTGTGATCTGAGCATAGCTGCCAATGTTGGGTGAATCTAACCATTAAGAGATTAATATCTGCGTTATTTCATTATTGCAACAGGTCTCAGAAACTCATTTGGAAAATCTGTTTTGGTGTTTGTAACACTCACAAGCTGTTTTCCAAAAGTCAGTTTGTGATTAGGGCGCTACTGATCAGTGCTTATAATGTGGGAGGATGATATATTCCAATTTTTTCTTCGCTTTTCTCCTGTTGTTCAGTTTTCTTCCCTTTCCCCTGATAGTAAGAAGTATGGATTCGGCAACCCACCTCTGGCGCCATGAAACTGGAGTGTAGCTCCTGATTAAACATGAGACCCAAACACAAACCCCCAGATACAAATACCCACCCACCCTGAGGCAATACAGATCTGGATCTGAACTCTACAACTTAGACCAGTAGATTGAATTTCTGCCTGCTTGTTGACAAGAACAAAGATTCAATCCAGATCTTTTTTGGATGTTCAGTATAAGAGAGAACCAGATTTCTCCGTTACTTGGGGGAAAATTATTTGCAGGAAGCCAAGTTTGAGGGCAAAAATTTCCAACAGAGAAAATACCACAAGAGGAGAGAAGATTTGTTTCATGGTTCACAGTTATTCAAAACTTCTCTGCTTGGGTCTTTTCTAAGGTGCATACAAAGCAAGAGAAAACAGCAGGAAACAGAATCCTCAACAGTACCATGTCCAAGAAAGAAAGAGAAGACCTTGATTCAGCTGTAAAAACTTGCCTAATGCACTGGACTTCTCTGGAAAGACTGATTTCTAAGTTCCAGAAACAGTCTAGGGATGACAAGGGGGTTAGCTCTCTGAAGACTGATACTTGCAGTACCTCAGCATTAGGTTGTCTGTGAGAAGACTGTGTCACAGTAAGGGCAGCAATATTTTATAGTGAATATCCTTGAGAGATTGGACTTTATAGAACAACAAAGCCCAACAGTGTTATAAGGTTCAGGGCTGTAGCCTTTGAATCTAAACCCTCCTTAAGGTGTTTCCCCTCTGATGCCTTGCCCCTTGCGTATGAAAGAAGCAGCTGCTTAAGATTGGATTCAGTGCAGCCTCACAGAATTGTCATGAAAATTTACCAACCTGAACTCAAACTCTACTCACCCCCGTTTCAAGACGATGCTAAAGATGGAAAACAAAAATGTTCAAGGTTGATGTAATGTGATATGTGGGTTATCCACAGTTGATTATTTGATTGCTTTAGAATGTTCACAGCCAATCAGAATAATTATTTAAGCAGCTTAATATAGCCACATGCTGCTGCTACTTTTTCAGACTTGAACAAAGAATTTAAAAGTGATTTTTTGTTTTATTTTGGGGTTTTGTTTTTTTTTAAAGAAAAACAACCCCTAAAATACAGGCCATATAGGGAAACGTGTGAATGATCGAATTGAGCCCTCCAATAACCACGATCTCCAGCTCCTGTTCCCAGCCCTCCCAGTATACATGCCAGCTTCTGTGGCTCCTATCTTTCACCCAGTATAGTCTGCAACATTTCAAAATTGACCTCTGAATGTAGCAAAGGAAGGGAAGAAGCGGAACCCAGAGAAGAATTGGAAATTGCATTTCTAAGACTTGAATTTTCACCTAATCACTGGGAATTTTCTTGGAGCACCAAGAAGCAAAGCCAAGCCACATGACAGTAATTCTGTTCAAATGCTTCTCCACCGCCAGCCATGAGGGTTTATTCATAGTTTTCCTTTACTAGAGGTTGCATCCTAGCTGCAGTCCTGTACCCAGATATTCAAGTTTAATAGATTTGGCCTGTTACTTTGTTCTGTAGCCCTGAAATTTTCCCCCAGCCTTTTTTGGACAGTGTCTAAGAACTTCTCGTGATGTGAAATCCATCTTTCAATGATTCGTGATTTGTATCTGACAAAGTATGTTCATTCTGCCATTAACTGCTTTGTAATTTGAAATTTTGATTGTTCCATGGGTACCTATGAATCTAAATGTTGACTGAAAATGTATTTTTTCCCCTGGAATTATACACACCATCAATCATATCTTTTGAAAGTCCATTGATAACAATAAACTTTACCTATGACATTGCTATCCCTGAACAGCATTGCTAAAGAATGAAAGAAACAGAACAAAATAGCATTTTTCTCCTCTAAGAGTGGTCACCAATTTATGTTTCCAGGTGTCTCAATAGTGAGAGACTGTCCACTATATGAATGTGAAAGCATCATCAGTACCACTGGTGTAAATAACATGCATTCTATAAGATGCTCTGTGGTGGGAAGTGTCCAGCAGAAGCAGTGGTGCCAAGATACAACTAGATCCAATATTATAGGTTCACTGGAAATGTCTATAAATCAACACTGTAAAACCATCCCTGTTTTTAATATTTTCACCAATTCATGGTAAGGTCAAGTATAAAAATCCAAGTGAGTTTGTTTGTTGTTTCTATTCTTTATAGCCACCAGAGCCTGTAATTATTAAGGCCATGTCTACGCTAGCACTTATGTCAGCAAACTTTTATCACTCAGAGGTATGAAAAAACACACCCCTGAGCGACATACGTTTCACTGGCATAAGTGGTAGAGTGTACTGTGCTGTCGGTGGGACAGCTTCTCCTGCCGACATAGCTACTGCTGCTCGTTGGGGGTAGTTTAATTATGTCAACAGGAGAGCTCTCTCTCGTGGGCATAGAGTGGCTACACGAGAGATCTTACAGCGGCTCAGATGCATCAGGACAGCTGTGCTGCTGTAAACTCTCTAGTGTAGACATAGCCTTAGTGTGCACTGAGTTACCTTTTGAAGGAACATGAGTTACCATTTATGTTTCTTCATTAGCTTTGGCCAGTTTCAACCTTTGTGTTCTCAATAAACGTAGATTTCAAAAATTGTTCCCTTAAAATTAAATCAGTGGAGGGAGGGGGCAGGAAGTCCAGTTAGGGTATGTCTACACTACCCACTGGATTGGTGGGCAGCAATTGATCCAGAAGGGATCGATTTATCGCGTCTAGTCTAGACACGATAAATCGACCCCCCAGCGCTCTCCCATTAACTCTTGTACTACAGCACTGCGAGAGGTGCAGGCATAGTCGACAGGGGAGCGTCAGCAGTCGACTCACCAAGGTGAAGACACCACAGTAAGTCGATCTAAGTATGCTGACTTCAGCTACATTATTCACGTCGCTGAAGTTGTGTAACTTATATCGATCCCCCCCTCCACCCTCCAGTCCTCCGTGTAGACCCAGGTCGAGTCAGATCTTCAGCTGATGTGAGTTGGAGTAACATCACTAAAGTTATCTCAGGTCACACCAGCTCAGGATCTGGCCCTTCATCCATAGGTCATTAAATTTGTCCCACCTTGTGCCCTGAGAAGATATCTTCTCACCTGCGGTTTGTGGCTCTAGGTAGAGAAAAGCAGTGATACTGTTGGGAAATCCCTGAGATGAAGCTGCACAGGCAAAGAACGTTTTCTCAGTGTTACAGTAACTAAATTTACTGAGAGGATGAAGGGGGAGGGAGAAGCTCAAATGAAGAACAGATTTGTGGAGTCTTCCACTACAAAGTGGTTAGCCATCTGCCCAGAGTCTATATGGCATATGATTAGACTGGTTCCTAGTGAAATTAGTTCCGAATTGAAGGTTTTAGTTCTCCACAAAGTGACTTGTGTGGTTTCCCACGGGGGATTTCACCACTGTTCGGAGAAGACATCATTTGTATAAAAGGTGAAACACAAAGAGGGGAGAGCAGTGAAGTAAGTGATATGCTTGAGTCTCCCCTTCCCCCTGAAGGAGACTACTTTGTATCTATTCTTGGTGTGATGGATGAGTGTGAAAGGAAAATTGATAGAAGCCCTATGGTTTATTTTTGTTCACAAGCTTAGCCTTATTTTTACAAACATCTCTCACTTAGAAGTCTCAGAATCTTAAACTTGATTTTTATTCCCCCTCCAAGCGTTCTGTGGATTTATACTAATTTTGTTCTTTGCACTAAGCTATTATCCCATCCTTTTGTGATCTCCAGGAGAAATAACACTAAAGCTTTCCAAGTCCAGTGTCAAAAGCAAAGGGGAGTTGAGGTTTCCTTCAGAACACAGTCATGCTAACAATGATTTTTTTAAATGTATTTATTGTTTGAAAATTTAATCATTTATCAGATTTGTTAAACTAGGCACTTTTTTAAAAAAGAGAAAAGGAAAAATATTTTTTGGGGGGGAAGAGACTAGCTATTTGTACTAGGGGAGAAAAACATCATTTTCTGCTTTTCTTAGACTGTTCAGACAAGGGAGATCACTCTTCATGGCAATTCAGTCTTGTTTATAGAACATCCAGAACCACTGTATGCTATAAAATACATCATCTGCGTAATAAATGTTTAAAGCCTGACATTTAACCATCTCTCTCGATATGTGGTATCAGTTTTGGTGGTCTGCTGAGATGTTTATTTTGTTGAGCTTGGAACTAAGTATGGAAGAAAAAAAATACCTGCCTGGTTAGAAATTTAAAGGAGGGATTCATTCTTCCTTCCTTTATTGTTTGGTACAGCGGGCTGTGCTGCATGTCTGATCCATTATCGCCCTGTCATGTACTCCTCTCTAAGGCCCCAATCCTGTGCCATGCAGAGGGCTCAGAATGGAAAATTGAGAGCGCTCACCATTTCACATTATCAGGTTTTAGAAGGCTGGATTCTCCCATTAGAGGCATTAGAATTTTGCCGTTGGCTTCAATGAGAACAAATTTGGGCCCCGAGAGTCCATCCAGTGCCCACTGAAGTCAATGCAAAGACTGTATTTGGCTTCAGTGGGCATTGGATCAGACCCAGTCTTCTGACTCTGCTACTGATCTGATCCCGTTCCCCATGAAGAAACAGTGCAGGGGCATCCAAAGTGATATCCATTAGGTTCTCTTTTCCCCTGCTTCTGTTGAAATTGATCGCATGACTAAATACCTCAGTATAAGGTTTTGTTTTGTTTTGTTTTGTTACTTTGGGGAGAAAAGGGGTTTGCACATTTTTGTTGCTGATGTAAAAGTCTGCATTTTAATATATGCAAAAACTCACTTGCTGAAACTATCATTTTTATTATATTATGGTTTCATCAAAATGGATGACAAATAGTGCAACTATTATGGTGAATTGTGATATTAATCACAGAATAAATATTGAAATCAATGTTAGAAACTTCCATTGCCTCCTTATTTTGCCACATTTTGCAGGGAGGGAGGGTTGTTTTTGTTTTTGTAGTATTTGTGTTCCTCACATATTTCATGTCTCAGCTCTACAAAAAAGTAACAGCCCCCCTCACACAAAATAATTCGGCACCCATGGCCTATTTAATACTGCTGGTTCCCTACAGGGCAGCCAGTTAACCGTAATGGAGATGAAGGCCCAAATCAAGGGCTGTTTACATGGAACATCCACATCTCCCATTGGCTTTTATGGGAGTTCCTGGTGCTCCTTTGAGGATCAGGCCTCAAAGTCTTTAATTGCTAGATCAAAGATCCAGGTATTCCCTAGCTGTTGGAAAGTTCCATTTCTGAGCCAAACTTTGCAGCGTGGGCCCAACTCTGCCCTGGTAACATAGCTGGTTTGGGGGGAGGGATAGCTCAGTGGTTTGAGCATTGGCTTGCTAAACCCAGGATTGTGAGTTCAATCCTTGAGGGGGCCTTTTGGGGCCTGGGGTAAAAATCTGGGGATTGGTCCTGCTTTGAGCAGGGGGTCAGACTAGATGACCTCCTGAGGTCCCTTCCAACCCTGATATTCTATGGTTCAAATATTGTGCAAAGCTGGCTGTAAGGGTTCTCTCCCAGTTCTGCGTGAGCCAAAACTGTTAATAAATCAACACAGGATGATTCTATATTAGACTTTCTCTACACAGGTAAAAAGGAACCGATCACAGAACTAAAAATTAATGGTAATCATGACTTGATAACATGCAAGCAGAATGAAGTCCAGACTAGTAATATACATATATACTTGGTGCTTTAATAGGACCAATTTCACAAAGCTGAAAACAGTTATGAGCCACATCAGCTGGGAGAAAGAATTTAATCAGAAAAATGTGACTGATAATTGGGAATTGTTTAGGAACGCTTTACTAGATGCCCCAAAAGCCATAATTGAGAAAGAAGGGTGTATTGGTTAAAAAACTCACCGGGTTTAGCAGGGAAGTGAAGGCAGTTGCAAAAATTAATGTATAATACATGGAAAAATGGGAAGTTGATAGTAATTAATATAAATCAGAAGCTAGGAATTGTAGAAAATGTATATGGGAAGCAAAAGGCCAAAGGGAAAAATTTATGGCCAGCAGAATTAAGGACAATAAGAAGGAGTTTTTTAATGTATGTTAGGAACAAAAAGAATCCTAACTGGCATTGGTCCATTACTAGATGGAAATGGCAGAATTATCAGTAATAATGCAGAAAAGGCAGACGGGTTCAATACATATTTCAATTCTGTATTTGGGAACAAAACGGGACATAGTCATATCATATGATGCTAACACTCTTTCCATTCCGTTAGTATCTCAGAAGAAGGAACTACTAAAGTTAGACATTTTGAAATCAGTAGGTCTGGATAACTTGCATCCAAGAGTTTTAAAAGAGCTGGTTGAAGAGCTCACTTGACCATTAATGTTGATTTTCAATAAGTCTTATAACACTGAGAGAGTTCCAAAAGACTGGAAGAAAGTTAATTTTGTGCCAGTATTTAAAAAGAGTAAACAAGATGATCCGAGTAGTTATAGACCTGTTGGTCTGACATCAATCCTAGGTAAGAGAATGCAGCAGCTGATAGGGGACTCGATTAATGAAGACTTAAAGTGGGGGGTCTATATAATTAATGCCAATCAACATGGGTTTATGGAAAATAGAACCTGTCAAACTAACTTGATATCCTCGTTTTTGGTGAGATTATAAATTTGGTTGATAAAGGTAATAGTGGTGATATGTTACACTTAGATTTCTGTAAAGCTTTTGAGTTTGTACCGCTTGACATTGTGATTAAAAAAATAAAACAATATCAAATTAATCTGGCACACATTAAATAAATTAAAAGCTGGTGTAAGCGATAAGTTTCAAAATGTAGTTGGGAAAAGGGAGTGACCCCAGTTCTTGTGCTAATGCTATTTAACGTTTTTGTCAATGACCTGGAAGAAAACATAACATCATCACTGATAAAAATTGGAGATGAAACAAAACTTGTGGACGTGGTAAATAAGGAAGAAGACAGGTCCCTGATACAGAACAATCTAGATTGCACGATAAGCTGGTTGCAAGCAAACAATTTGCATTTTAATAGGACTAAGTGTAACTGTATACATCTAGGAACAAGCAATGTGGGCCATACTTACCCGATGGGGGACTCCATCCACCCCCAAATCTTTTTCAGAGTCACTGCTTTTAGGATAATCAGCTGAACGTGAGCTCCCAGGGCAACGCTGTGACCAAAAGAGCTAGTGCGATCCTGGCATGCTCAAATGGGTGAATCTCTAGTAGGAGTAAAGAGGTTATTTTACCTCTGTATTTGGCACTGGTGTGGCTGCTGATGGAAAATACTGTGTCTAGCTCTGTTGTCCACAGTTCAAGAAGGATGTTGATAAATTAGAGTTTGGAGAAGAACCATGAGAATGATTAAAGGATTAGAAAACCTGCCTTATAGTGATAGACTCAAAGAGCTGAATCTATTTAGTTTATCAAAAAGAAGGCTAAGGGGTGACTTGATCATAGTTTATAAGTACCTAAATGGGGAACAAATATTTAATAATGGGCTCTTCAGTCTAGCAGAAAAATGGATAAACAATCTAATGGCTGGAAGTTGAAGCTAGACAAATTCAGACTGGAAATTAGGCATAAATGTCTAACAGTGCAGGTAATTAACCATTGGAACAAGTTATTAAGGGTCGTGGTGGATTCTCCATCACTGGCAATTTTAAAATCAAGACTGGATGTTTTTCCTGAAAAATCAGAAAAGGGAAGGTGTGTGACCTGTGTTATCCAGTGGGGCAGAGATGATCACAAAGAGAACTGCTGACCCAAAGCATCGTTAGTAACATGCACAGAAGACAAGGTATTTAATCCGATTCTGCAGTTATTAAATTCACACACACACAGAGCAGTGTCTCTTTGCCTACCTCAGTTACAGTTGTAGTGATTTTCTTTCTTTTTTTCCAGAGAAGATCAGTTTAACATGTTCCAGGGATTACTGTGTTTTAACCTTTCACCCTGGTCTAGACACCACTGAGTATCCACTGTCCCTTTTTAATGAGAAAATGGAGCCCCCTGTGGTCTTTCTGGCTGGACAGTGGAGCCAGCAAGATTCCCAGGAACAGATGGTGGGATTTTCTGACTGCACTGATACCACCAACCTGGCTCCCTTCAAACTACCCAAGTAAATTATTAAAGATGCAGTTTCCTTTCATCTTGCCAATAAAATCTATCTTTGCTCTGTAATCCTGTGCATTACTGTCGTTGCAGAGCACAGCACTACGCAATGCTCTCCCCTGCTTTGCATAAGGCTGTTGCATGCATGACGCTCAGCACTGTGTGTGGTGACAGAGAGGGAGAAGGAGGGAGATGCTACACAATGCAGGGAGGTCTCGAGGGGACTGGGAGTTGGACTCATGTGGTCACCCTCCTACTGACTTGCTACCTGATGCTGCATAAGTCACAGCCTCTCTGTGCCTGAGATTCCCAATTGGCAAGGTGGAGAATAATGCTGGTGGAAGGTATTGTGAGGCTCCATTAATGTTTGTAAAGTCCTCTAAGACAGGGTTTCTCAACCCAGGGGACATGACCCAAAACTGAGTCCCCATAATGCATCAAAGGGTCACATGGGAGGCCTAGGGGTGGGATGGGTCCTGTTTGCAGGGAAGGAAGGAGGCTTAGGGGAGAAGGGGGGCTTGCAAGCCTCCTCCACACTCACCCCACAGCAGTGGCTCCTATCCCACAGGCGTGTTGGGGCCTTGGGCTCAGCTCTCCACTCTGGGCATTGCGGCCTGGTGCCCAGGGTTGCAGTGCTGCTCAGGTTTAGCCCAGGTGCTGCTCCGTCATCATGATGGGGCGAGGGGGAGGATCACACTTTTACTTAATCATGTGCAACTTTATGTGTAATCCAGATCTATGAGCTAAATTAAGCATCTTGAATCAGTTTAAGCTGTGTACATTTCATATCCACAATATATTTTACTTGCATTTTATTTACAGTCTGAAGCTTGTGACTATTTCAACTCACTGGTGAGCAAAAAATACTAAATCAGCTTTTATTCATACCTTCATTTCAGTGGATACTGCTGTTAAGAGAGTCCTATTTCTTAGGTCAGAAAAAGATAGACTTCATTTACATTGAAATAAGACACACAGTTTGAAATCAGAGTATTCACACACAGACTTGTCCCGACATGGTTTATAGAGCTGTAAACTACAACCAGTTAGGGCCGGGTCTACATGCCGATTTTTCTAGCAGTATAATTATGGTTGAGGAAGGGGTGATATTTTGTAACGATATGGTTATATTAGCACAGCCGCTAGTGTGGATGCCGTTATAGGGGTGCAAATGTGTCTTGTACGGCTATAACTTATTCCCCTTCTCGCACAGGAACAGCTATACTGATATATGCATATTTCTACCAGTATAACTGCATCCTCATAAGAGGGTTGTACTGCTCCAACTATTCTGGTATACTTAAAGAGTTGCAACTTTTGTGCGCAGACGGGCCCTTATTAACAAGCCAGCTCCCATGCAAACTATGTGTTGAATGGATTCACAGAGATTGCACCGACCATAATATTGCAGGTGTAAGCTATGCCCTTTTTTTTTTTTTGGTTAGTGGAGTTGACTTGTGAGTAGGCAAAAAGCTAGACTTGCAGAGGTATTTAGGGGCTGCAAGGCATAACCCCTAGGCACCCAGGCTCCCCATGCCTTGTATGGGGAGAATTAGGTACTTAAGAAAGGATTCTCAGAAGCCAGCAATCTGAGCAGGGCTCTGCCTATCTAGCCAGGAGTGAAATACAGAGGAAAGGGGTGGGACTTAGGCACAGAGCCTCAAATGTTTAATTATTTATACAAAGTGGAACAGCTTCAACAGGAAAGACCCCTTCCCCCCAATACCTTGGTGGTTAGGGCACTCCCCTGGACTGGGGGGGGTCAAGTCCTGCACCAAATCAGGCAGAACAGGATCCAAACCTGGTGAGTACCCAAACCACCAGGCTATTGGGTACTCTGAGAGGACACAGACCCTTTTTCTCTCTCCTACCTCTCTTTTGTGCAGGGCCCAAGTCTGTAGGCATGGTCCAGTCATGGCTTCAGACTCAGGCAAGATAGGTCAGGGACTGTTGGGGCTTCGCTTGCACTAGAGTTCCGAGCTGCTTGTTAGCTCTGGGGCAGCACTGGGATTTAGGTGGTGGTATGCATGCCCATTAGTGGAAATGTAGGCATCTGGGGAATCAGGCAGCTGCTGAGTGGTGGTTTTGAGAATGTCGGTGGTACCTAAAAGTTGGACTTAGGTGCCTAGAGTTGCAGGTCCCAAAACCCCCTTTGTACGTCTAGCCTAAAGTGCTGTGAAACCACAATAGCTCCCGGTGCTCAGCATGGACCAGTGCTACCTGTTGAGGAATTGACATGGGGTAAATCACCTCAGCCATGTCCAGAGCCTGATCCCCATCCCATTAAAGTCGCTGGGAATTTTTTCACTGACTTCAATGAGAGAAAGAGTAAGCACTCAAGTTAAGATTGTCAAAACCATTGAGGGGGATTTAGCCATATGGAAATGTAATGGGATTTGGGTGGCAAAATCCCCAAATTGGCTTTGAAAAACCTCACCTGCATTCAGCTCAGGAGCTCCAGACCCTGGTCAGAGTTTCCACAGAGCTCCGCAGAGAGTCAGCAGAACGTGTGGAAGGGATCCAGACACCGAATACACAGCGAACCCTGTACAAAGGGCACCTTTTTCAAGCAACCCCCTTCCTAAGCAAGACCCCCCTTTCCCTGCACACGCACAACCTCCCCCCCGAGCCAAAATCCTATTTAGCTGCCATAGTGCCAGTCTCATTCTCCTGAAGGAACTGCCTCAAAGCTCACTGCCAACTCGATGATACTGTATTTCCATGGCAACCCTGAGTGACATCCTGGCTCCACTGAAGTCAAGGGGAGCTTTAGCCATTGATTGCAATGGGGCCAGGGTGACAATCAGGAACCATCCTCCCCGGGGGAGAACAGAGGTTTTGAACCCTAAAGAATAAGCAGTTGAATCAACTGATCGTATACAGTGTTATTGTGTATACAAATACGTTGAGTAAGGTCTTTTATGGAAGCTTGTGATGTTCTGAACTCAATGGTCATTACGAGATATGCATACAGATGGTGGTTATGAATGTATGTACTTGTGTGTATATAAAACTGTGCTCATGAATGGCATTGTAGCATTCAGCTCCACCTCACAGCGGGGCGGTGGGTAGCCAGGGAGGGAGAGGCTGCCTCCTCAAGCAGATGACACCAGCTCTGAGCACTTAGCATTGTAGGAACCAGGAAAAGACAAATGATGGGCCATCAGCATTAATGGGAAAACACTGAAACAACCTGATACTGGAAAGAAAACCCCAGTCTTGGAAAACTAAGAAAGGAGGGAGCTCTCCCCACTTGGAGTATCTATAGTAACTGAAGAAAAAAAACCTGAACCCCCTTTTTAAAGGGGAAAGGCTTTGAAGTGAAATCTATCCAGAAACTGAGGGACAGTCACCGTGAAAGGCTGGATCCCCTCTATGACTGGGAAGCTGGTCATAAGTAACTTGTATTAGAAAAGGGATTTTTATCTAATTTGAAAGTGTAAAGCCTGAAGTTGAGTCTGTGTGTTTATTTTCTGTGTAACTTGTACGTGTTTGCTTCCCTGGCTCCTCCAGCTTTGAAACTGTGAGTTTTCTATTGAATAAACCTTTGGTTTATTTTACCTCAAGCAGATCTCTGGTGTGCAAACTGTGTGGACTGTGTGCGCTGAAGCAAGCTGGTGTTTGCGGGGAGGGTACATGCTTTCAGGAGAGATGAACCAGACGTTAGATGGGTACAGGCATCAGGTGAACCCTCCCCCTTTTGGGGAGGCTAGTCCCTGCACCCCCTATTGCCTGAGACTCTACCTCCCCCACCCCACCGGAGCTCTGAGCCTCCCTGTGGCTGCCTGCCCCAGCCACCCCAAGCTGCCAGCCGAGGCACTGAGCAGCCAGCAGACCTAGGGCTGCCCCAGGCCACTGGCCCATCCTCCAGGCCGACCCCAGCTGCCCCTGGCTGCTGACTGGAGCAGAGCGTCTGCCAGCTTCAGGGGAGGAAGGAGCGAGGGCAGGGCCTTGGGGCAAATCATGGATGGGGACACCGCCTAAGTTAGAGGAGGCTTGGCCTCCCCTGGCCTACAATACCCGCTGCCCATAGTAGACGGATTTGAGGAGACTCGAAAGGTTGTTGGAGTCACCTTGCAAGAAAGTAACAAGGCTGGTGGAAGCCAGAATGAGACCTTTCTACTTGTGGGCTGACTACTGGAGTCAGGGCTCTGAGCCACAACAGCATAGCATTAAGGCACCAAAGTTACAGGGCAGTCAGTGAGAGAACCCCCTCCCAGCCTGGATGAGCCCCACAATGTCACACCAGGATTTCACCCAGCAGTTTTACACTTGGCTTAAAATGTTTTACCGACACATTTCTCTCTCCCCAGCCAGATGAACTGTGTCCCTCAGAATTCCTACCCTAGGGGATTGCAGGACATTGGGCTGTAGCTAGACTTCTAAGCAGTGTACTAATCCCCATTAACCCTCACAACACCCCGGAGGTGAGTAAGTGCTAACATCTCCTTTTAACGGACTACATGACTCACCGAAGAGAGTCATATGGCAGAACTGGGACCAAGCCCCAAGGCCCGTACCTGAGCTTGAACCACTAGGCAGCCCTGCTTCTCTAAAGCAAAGCGTTCAAACTGTACCTGGTACACAGATCAGAATCAAGTTGTTCTGATTCCAAGTTTATTTAGTAAATGGCCATCATCCCTGCTTTGCTTCCCTTTTTGCTTTTTTCAAATGAGCCAGACTTCTTCTCAGCAGCCACCACCAAAGGGGGCTGGGGGAGGGAGGAAATCCACCATTGCCAGGTGAGTGCAGTGGAGTCCTATGCAAAAAATCTCCCTCGTTAGTATCATTTTTTAATGTGCTCTGTAGAGACGTTACTTTTCTACTACAGCCCTTCCGCTCCCTCCCACCATAAGGCAAATGAGGAGTTTTACTGGACTCGTACCCTGCGGGGAAGGATAATGAAGTATCTGAGCACAGTCATTTGAAGGAAATCCCAAGTCAGTCAGCTTCCTTCTCACCCCCTTAAGAAGCTGCAGCAGCCAACTTGCAGCTGCAGCCCTTCGCCAACCTAGTATCGGGGCTGCAGCCAGGAAACCATTGCAGCATGCTGGCAATAAAGCACCGAATCAGGTTGGAAAGGGGCAGAGCTGGATGTGACTTTCAGGACCCTAGGCATGTTTTAACTCAGCATAGGCTGAGCATATTGTCCATGCAAGAGCCTCCTGGAAAGACTCACAGCTTCGGGCCCTAAGAAGGGAAAGGTCTCTCTGCAGGGGGAGTGGAACAGACAGCCTCCTCGCCATTGTCTCTTCATGTCCTGGTATTTGCACCGTGGTCATGTCAGAGTTCACAAGCTGGGTTGATTTCTCAGTACATGAATGGGAGAGGCCTATGGAATGCCTCTGTAGTACCGGAGGGCACCCTGCACACAGATTTCCCACTTTGCGTGCAGAAAAGGGACTCGAGCACCTTCACAGCAATGCAGAGTGAGGTGGGAAGTAAATGTTACCCATTGGTGAGTGCATGTCACACATCCCCTCTTTATGTCCGATCTTCAAAAGTAGTGTGTTTATTGCAGCCCCAATCAGCAAGATGAGCTGCTATCACTTAAGCTACACTTTTCGCTCTGGAGGTCCCCGGTTCAATCCCTGGTGTGTTGGCCAAGATGGCAGCAGTCACATAAATAGGTCAGGAATGGGGCTGAGGGAAGCACGTTGTCCCGTGTATATCCCAGGGAATGTAATACAACCAGAGGTGGCAGGGATCCCCCTTTTGGGAAGGCCCCAGGGCAGGGGTGGGCAAACATTGGGGTTACAAAACTGTATGGAGGGCCAGGTAAGGAAGGCTGTGCCCCCAAACAGCCTGGCCCCCATCCCCTATCTGCCCCCTCCCACTTCCTGCCCCCCTCAGAACTCCTGACCCATCTACCACCACCACTCCTTGTTACCTAATTGCCCCCTCCTGAGACCCCACCCTGTATCCAACCCCCCTGCTCCCAGTCCCCTGACAGCCCCAACCCCTATTCACACCCCTGCCCCCTGGCAGGCCCCCTGGGATTCCCATGCCTATCCAACCCGCCCTGCTCCCGTCCCGACCACCCCCCCCCCCCAGACCTCCATCCCATCCAACCGCCCCCTGCTCCTGTCCACGATTGTTCCCAGGACCTTCTGCCCCTTATCCAATCCCTGCCCGCCGGCCAACTGTACCATGCCATCAGAGCCAGCACACCTGGATGTCCCGCACCAGCCGAGCTAGAATTCTCCGCTCTGCTCAGCAGAAGCTTGCAGCCCCGCCGCCTAGAGCACTGCCTGTGCAGCGGCGTAAGCTGCAGGGACAGCAGGGAGGGGTCAGGGTAGCCCTTCCAGCCAGGAGCTCCAGGCAGGACAGTCTTATCCGATGTGCCTGTGGGCCATAGT
Organism: Chelonoidis abingdonii; assembly: GCF_003597395.2. Lineage (NCBI taxonomy): Eukaryota > Metazoa > Chordata > Testudines > Testudinidae > Chelonoidis > Chelonoidis abingdonii. Next base: position 15,607,432 of record NC_133774.1, read on the forward strand.
TTGCCCCTTTGCCCCAGGTCACAATTGGGTGCTCTTATAGGCAGAAAGGTGCTGGCTTTGAGAGACAGCCACCATTTTCTTCTGCGAGGGAGGGAGAATGCAGAGGAAATTCTGCCAAGGGACCTCATAAATGTCTTGTCCCTCCACAGTCACCTCATAAGGAGGATCTGCCCATTATTATTATTAAAGGACTCTGGCATGCTAAATCACCACTGACGGTGCAACGTTTTTATGCCCTCTTACATTAAGAGTTGTTTCATAATGTACGAGCAGAAGCAAAAGCTTGTTGAAATTTCCATGCATACACAGAGCAGTAGAATACTTCCAGCCTGGATGCATGTTCCTACTGTGATGGTGCTGCTCGTGGAGCCAGCTGAGGTCACTCCATCAGGTGTAACTGCAAACAAAACGGGCAGACAAATCCAACCTGTGTTATTCCACTACCCAATTTACCAAGCCAGCACAAAACAGCTTCTATAGTACCTTAACTGGTTACTTAGACGTTAAAACCACGCAGTTCCCTTAAAGTGCCCCAGCCGTCCACCTCCGTCCATACACACTGTCAAACTATGATGATGATTCCTGAAATCTTACTTTCATCATATAAAAGAAAAGGTTCTTCAATCCAAAGGATCACCACATACCCAGGTTCATATATACTTAGGGCTTGGCTACACTTACAGTTGCAGCGCTGGTGAGGGGGTTACAGCGCTGCAACTTACTCGCGTGTCGCACACTTACAAAGCTCAGCCAGCGCTGCAACTCCCTGGTGCAAGCGGCTGTACTCTGGTTTGCTACAGGTGTAGCGAATCCAGCACTGGTGAATGGCAGTGCTCTCATCAGGGTGTGACACTCACCAAGCGCTGTTATTGGCCTCCAGGGTATTAAGAGGTATCCCAGAATTCCTGTCTACAACAAACGGACAGGTACTCCCAGAGCTACCAAACACAGCTTCTCTTGCTCCAGCGAGCAGCCGAGCCGAGGCTTCGAATGTTCACAGACTGTTTGCTTGAGGAGATAACAGCACGGCGGGGGAGGGAGGCATCAGAGAAGCTGCTTATCTGTCTGAAGCCTTTTTACATTTAAGAGTGATTGAGAGAGGGGTGGGGAAATGCCAGAATTCAAGGCAGGAGCTCACAGTGTCTGCTCCAAATCCACTCTCTCTGTCTCCCTAGCTCCCTGTCACACTCACCACCCCCTCTTTTGAAAAGCACGTTGCAGCCACTTGAATGCTGATAGCTGCCACAATGCACCACTCCCAACACGCTGCAAATGCTGCAAATGTGGCCACACTGCAGCGCTGGTAGCTGTGAGTGTGGCACACCTGCAGCGCTGTTCCTACACAGCTGTACGACCACAGCTGTAACTCCACGCTGCACATTTCAGATATAGCCATACCCTTAGATCTTACCCACAATACACACTATAGCCAATTCTTATTAACTAAGCTAAAATTAGAAGAAAAGAGTGTTGGTTAAAGAATTAATACACATACAGACTTGAATTCAATTCTTGAGGTTCAAATACATAGTAGAGGTGAGCTAATAGTTGCCAAAAGTCCTTTTAGAAATAGTCCATAGGTTATAATCCAATGTCCTTATTCAGGGTGGCTGCAGTGAATGACTGGGATCTCAATCCTTATGGTTTAAGGTTTCCCCTCTTGAAACCCAAAGCAGATCTGAGATGAAGAGGATTGTGTCCCAGACTTCTTACATTTCCAGCAGCCTTTTGGCCTGAGAAAACAATAGGCTTAACTCCTCTCCAAACATCCTGGAAATTAGCACAGAGTATTTTATCCATTAAAGTTTAGATACAGGTTACCACAACCTTAAAAGAGACACAGACAATAATACTATTTCACTCAAGTATCATCTAAATGCTAATATTCCTTTTTTGATCTTTTGAATTAAATTATAGCAATAGACAAGACTTGTTGCTGGCATCCCAAGACCGGAGCACATCTACCCTTCTACTCTAACAATGCAGACTTGCATTTCAAAGCTCTATTCATTTACATATCTTGCTACAGTTCTTAAGGTTCACTCATGGGTCAGGTCAGTTGGTGAGGTGAGTTAATTAACTCTTTCTGGCTGTGTCACCTTTCAATGATGTTTTATATATACAATCACACATTTCTCACCTTCATATCATCACTACTACCAGCATTTCTTGGGGGAGGGAAGTTAGCACCAGTGCAGCACATCTATATGGGGTTGCACTGGAGGAGTCCACTTTGACAGCCCTACTTTTACACTAAAGAAAGTAGAATTTTCATGGGAGAGCACAGTGTGTCTCTCCCCTCAGGGACATGCTGCATCAGCTCTGTCAGTTAATGGCAACTACCCCTGCTCACAGGAGAGAAGGCCTAGAAACATCAAGGTACAGTACACAAAACAAACTCCTTGCAGTTACATGTTGTGACAAAGTTCCTCCTCTACCTTGGTGGTCCTGCACTTATTGGCAGATTTGCTCACCTCACTGATCTTCCCTCTAGTGGAACCACAGTCTGGGTCAACTCCTCCTGCTGTGTCTGACAGGAGTTGCAAGTTTGGGGGGAACCCAGGCCCACCCTCTACTCCAGGTTCCAGCCCAGGGCCTGTGGATCAAGCTGTCTATAGTGCTCCTGTAACAGCTGCATGTCAGCTACAACTCCCTGGGCTACTTCCCCATGGCCTCCTCCAAACACCTTCTTTATCCTCACCACAGGACCTTCCTCCTGGTGTCTGATAATGCTTGATTGTCTAATAATTCCTCAGTCCTCCAGTAGCACACCTCTCAGTCTCAGCTTCTTACTCCCAGCTCCTCCTCCACCTGACTGGAGTGAGCTCCTTTTTAAACGCAGGTGCCCTGATTAGCCTGCCTTGATTAGCTGCAGGTGTTCTAATCAAAGAAGCTATCTCCACTGCCTTCTAGAAAGATCTTAATTGGCCCCAGGTGCCTTGATTAACCTGGAGCAACTGCCATTTGGTTACCACGGTCCTAGGGATTTGTTTAGCCTGGGGCTAACATACCTGTTTCTCAGTACTTTACTGTAGCCATCTGGCCTTGCCCCATCACAACTGATACACCACATTCACCAGAAAAAGAGGTGAGTTTCTTCCCCCAGAGTCTTTATTGTCCATCCTTAAAACTCCATCCCATAGGTCCTATGGCTCTACCACAACAGAGGGGGACTAGAGACCAAATTACCTTCAGACCATTAATGTGTACCCAGACTGTAGCATCATTGGGAACCCTCCTTAGAACAGGACTTCTGAGCTCCTAACAGCCCAGGAGATGAGAGAAGTTCAGGAATTAAACCTGAGACACATTATTTAAGACAGTGTGCAATATGCCTTGTCAGTAGCCTGATGAAGATATCTGCTCCTCTATTATATGAATTCCAGAGGATGAGCAGCTGAATTATTAAAGTCTTTGGGGACTTTTGTCTGTAATTGTTTGTGTTCCTTTATTTACTCGTTGTTTGCTCCTGTGACTCTGATCCTGGGCATGTGAATGTTTTGCAATGATAAAAGAGTCCTCTATAGGCCAAGCAGACGGTAGCATTGGCCCTGTAGATCAGTGGTCTCCAAAGTGGGGTGCGAAAGAGGATTCTTGGGGGTGCACGGCAGGAGAGGAGTGCTTTTTTTTGCTTCAGCAGTTCAGGCGGGTTTTTTTTTTCTTCAGCAAAAATGGTAGAGCCAGCGTGGCAGGAGATGCGTGCTCAAACATTTTTTACTGATAGGGGTGTGCGATCAAAAAAGTTTGGAGACCACTGCTGTAGATCTGCGTGAGTCAGCAAGTCAGACTACATCTGGACACACTTTGATGTGCATTACTAACAACATAGTCACTCAGATACCATGGTTATGAGTACAGTGTAACTACATAGAATTCAGAGCACTAGCCCAGTGGGTATTTAAGGAAAATCATGATAAAATAATAGACGCTAGAGACAGGCAAGACCCACTGGACCAGATTTGCAGCCAGGCTTCCAGTTGGCCTCCACTTTTTGCAGGTGTCATCTTGTGCCATGATAATTTGTGATGATAAGTGATAGTAGTGAAGCATCTGTCTGATCTGCAGGCACAGAAGCACAGGCACAATAATTTACAGGCACAAAACTGAGGTAGGAGCAAGAATAACAGAGGACGCTTCTGCATGCTTGGCCCATTATGTTATCTCCAGTCAATACAGGCCTTTCCCCTCCAGGACACTGTCTGGTGCTTTATCTAGTTTTAAACTGTTCAGATTAAGGAGGCCTCCAACCACTCCCTTGTGGGGGGAATATTCCACTCTAATTGATTTGGTCAAAGTGAAGTTTTCCACATGGTGGCTTTCAATTTTCCTTTCCTTAGTTTCATCCCATCCCTCCAAATCCGATCTTCTCTGGCGTTGCCTGTTTGAATTGGCCCTTTGTTATTTTTGTCACTCTTGGAGGCGTCAAGCAGGTGAACTTGTCTGGCTTTTGACTGTGTCCACCCAGTAACAAAGCAGTTCAGACTCGCTTAGTCGCGTGCAGCCTGCCAAGCTGCCGAGTTTCCTTTTTTCAATCTGGCTCTGCTCTCCCACCTGGCCTGGCTTGCTGTTGCTAATCTCAGGTAAGTAGGTCTCCCAATCTCTAGAGCCCAGGGCATTCACAGCTGTCACATTCTTGTTATGGGAAGTTTGGGTCGTTCTCCTTTAATAAGAGCAGCTAATTTCAGACAGAACATTTGTGGGGCTAGTTGGGGGGAGAATTGCAGGGGATTTATTGCAGAGCTAGTTTAATGGATTGTGTCCATCTGCATGATGGCAGCAAAGGGGGAAGATCCCACAGTATAGCATGTGCAGCTAGTTCCTGAAGAAAGGCTGCAGTGCAAACAATTAATTTTAGTTATGCTTTTTTGTTCTTTTTCCTTTTTTGTGAAGCTTCCCTTTACCTTTTCTCTTTGGTCAGCCGCAGCGAAACAGTCTTCACCGCAGCATTGTCATCTGAATCCCTTGAACGTACCCAGTTCCTTTCCTTTTCTGACGGCCTCAGAGCGTCTGACAAACAAGTGAATAGCTCACCTCCCCTTGAAGGTAGGTGGCAAATACCCTTTTTACAGAGCGGGCAAACAGAGGCATCGAGAAACAAATGTCTTTGAATCTGTGGCTGAGCTGCAAAGAGGTCTACGCTATAGTGTGGGCAGAGACTCTGACACATGTTAGTGTCCAAACCACTCTTCTGTCTGCACTTAAAAGCCCTCTGAAAGGCAGCTGCGTCCTCTCAGAACATGGGCTTGAATGAACATGCCTGCCAAGGTATGGGGTGGGTATGAGGCAGCATACCAATGTAATGTGGATGTTCACAGGCCACCTTGGGCAGCACAGAGATGCTTGAGCAGGTATGTGGACCTGGCTACACTAAGCAGTGTAGCCATAGCCCAAGAGTTGTGGGCCTTGTCTTGAGTACGATTTGGAAGATGTTAGCTAACATGGGTCGCCTTTCTAGTGCAGATAATGCAGTGTGCCATTCTTGACTTTAGGCTGCTACCATGTGTTAGCTTCCACCTTCCAAATCCTAGTCTAGACAAGGCCTTAATCTCAGATGGCTTACTCTAATTCAGTCCTGCACAACATGCGGCCTGCGTGGGCTCATTGTGTGGCCCATGGGGGGTGAGTAGGCAAGCAGCGGGTGTGGGAGGGGGGCTGAAGAGGTGGGCGGGCAGTAGTGGGAGGTGAGGAGGCAAGTGGACGGGCAGTGGCAGGGGGGCAGTGAGCTGCAGCGGGCGGGGCGGAGGAGGTGGCGGTGGGCAGTGGCGGGGGCTGAGTAGGCAAGCCAGGGGTGGTGGGGCTGAGGAGGTGAGCAGTGGGCAGTGGCAGCAAATGGGCGAGCGGGCAGTGCGGGGGCTGACTAGGGCGAGCCAGGGGTGGGGGCTGAGGAGGCGAGTGGGCAGGCGGGTGGCAGGGGGTAGCAAGCCGGGGGAGGGGGGCTGAGGAGGTGAGTGAGGAGTCAGTGGCTGACCTGTTCTACTGATCTGGTCTGGCTGCCATCCCCTCTCCAAGGGTTGCAGCTGTCTGGAGGTGCTGCCTTCCATGCCTTCCTCAGTCACACCTCATTCATTCAACAGGGCAATCGATTACAAAGTGGGGGGAAGAGCTTATTCTACTTCTTGCAAAAAAAAATTTTTATTTTACCTTAATTATACTACCTTAGGGGCCTACTATAAGATATTACCAAGGTTCAATGTTTCAGTGGGGCTGCGCTGGGGAAGGAGGGTTTGTTTCCGTGGGGTGGGCGGGATGGGGGGAGGAGTATTTCAGGTGTGCTGGGCAGCAATGAGGGGGGGATGTGTTTGGGGAGGGCTTGGCGGCTCTGGGGGAGGGTCAGCAGGGCCGGAGGGGGTCGGCCCTCAGCTGTTTTCTTTGGAGTAATATGGCCCTCGCCGCTTTATGGGTTGTGCAGGCCTGCTCTAACTACTAGAAACATCAGCTTCCATTATAGTATAATGAAGGGATCTGTGGTACACTTTATTTGGAAGATGCTTTGACCCAGTGACCATGGCAGGGCACTGGGAATTAGGAGATCTGCATCTTATACCCAGCTGTGCCATTAACCAGCTTGGTTACGTTGGACAGGTCACTTCGCTGCTCTCTGCTTCAGTTTTTCCCTCTGTAAAATGGGGATAATGATACGGCCCTTTCTTTGTAAGATCTATGGATGAAAATCACTATATAACGGATAAGGGCTAGCGTCACAATGAAACTTATGTGTGGCGACCCTCAGCATCACCGTGAAGAAAATTACTGCGATTCAAAAAAGCCCAGTTTAGGCACCTAGGCTCCCTCTACAGTGCATGGGGAGAGATAGTTGCCTTAGAATGGGATTCACAAAAGCCAGCAGGCTAGCCAGTTCCTCACCTAAGCAGGAGCTGGGAGATGCCAACCTGAGAGGGATGTCTTTCTGAGACAGACACCGAGGTGCAGACTGGTGTCCCCTCTGCTTGGGATTCTCAGATGCAAACCCACTCTTGATGTTGGGCACATTTACCATCACCACCCATGGTGGTGGTCATGCCTCCTAACTTCTGATGGGAAGAGTACTCATCTGGGAGGCAGAATTTGAACTGGGATCTGCCACCTCTCAGGTGAATTCGCTAGCCACTGAACTATGGGATATGCTCCCTTGTTGAAGCTGTTCCACTGTGGCTAAATAATGAAAGAATCCTTGGTGTCAGAGAGAGACAGCAAATGAGTGACTGATATTCTAGCCTGGTGGTCCAAGCACTTACTGCGAAGATCCAGGATCCAGTTTCCCTGCTCCAATGAAGTTTAAAAGAATATTTATCCACATTGTGACAGCATCAATAGGAGAGAGTGAGGGAGCCCTATATTCAAGTAGCCCAGTGGTTAGTACACTCACCTGAAAAGTGGCATGTGCTAGTTCCAACCCCTGCTACTGCTCCTTGAGGTCTCCTGCATCTCCCGTGAGTACCCTAACTACTGGGCTAAAAGTATCAGAGGGGTAGCCGTGTTAGTCTGAATCTGTAAAAGCAGCAGAGAATCCTGTGGCACCTTACAGACTAACAGACGTTTTGGATCATGAGCTTTCGTGGGTGAATACCCACTTCGTCAGATGAATGTAGTGGAAATTTCCAGGGGGAGGTATATATAT
>NC_133774.1:15616489-15776173 GCF_003597395.2 Chelonoidis abingdonii
GTTGTCCAGGTCAGCCATAAAAATATTGGCATATTGTGGGCCATGCGGGTGCCCATAGCAGTGCCACTGATCTGGAGATATATATTGTCATCAAATTTGAAATAGTTGTGTGTGAGTATAAAGGCACAGAGCTCAGCAGCCAGTTGTGCTGTGGCATCATTAGAAATACTGTTCCTGACAGCTTGTATTCCATCGTGTGTGGGATGTTTGTGTAGAGAGCCTCTACATCCATGGGGCTAGGATGGGTTTTCTGGAGGTGACCAATGCATTGTAGTTTCCTCAGGAAATCAGTGGTGTCACGGAGATAGCTGGGTTGCTGGTGGCATAGGGTCTGAGTAGAGAGTCCACATATCCAGACAGTCCTTCAGTGAGAGTGCCAATGCCCGAGATGATGGGGCGTCCAGGATTTCCGGGTTGTGGATCTTGGGTAGTAGATAGAATAAGCCTGGTCGGGGCTCTAAGGGTATGTTGATTGTTCCAGTGTTAGTGTAGGGAGTGTCCTGAGTAGATGGTGCAGTTCTTAGTTATTCCTCAGTGGGATCTGAGGGAAGTGGCCTGTAGATTTGGTACTGGAGAGTTGTCTGGCAGCCTCCTTTTGGTAGTCAGACCTGTTCATGTGACAACAGCACCTCCTTTATCAGCCTCTTGATGATAACGTCAGGTGGTTTCTGAGGCTGTAGATGGCATTGCGTTCTGCACGACTTAGGTTATGAGGCAAGCGATGTTGTTTTCCACGATCCGCCTGTGTATGTCGGCGGAAGCATTCAATATATAGGTCCAGACTGTCATTTCGACCCTCAGGAGGAGTCCATGTGGAGTTCTTCTTTTCTTGTGCTGGTGGTGGGAGGGTACCTGTGTATCAGTGCACTGTTCAGTGTTGTCCTGGAAATATTCTTTGAGTCGGAGATAGCGAAAGTAGGCTTCCAGATAGCCACAGAACTGTATATGTTGGTGGGGTGGCAGGGCAGAAAGAGAGTCCCTGAGCTAGGACAGACTTTTCTTCTGGGCTGAGTGTGTAGTTGGATAGATGACGATATTGCTGGGTGGGTTAGGGGTACCACAGTTGTGGCCCATGTGTCAGGTAGGAGTTTTAGACAGCTTACAGTATTCTCACCAGCAACTGCACACCGCACCATAGTAGCTCTAGCTCAGGAACCAATCCATGCAACAAACCCCAGGCCAACTCTGCCCACATATCTACACCGGCGACTCCATCACAGGACTAACCAGATCAGCCACACCATCACCGGTCATTCACCTGCACGTCCACCAATGTAATATACGCCATCATATGCCAGCAATGCCCCTCTGCTATGTACATCGGCCAAACTGGACAGTCTCTGCGGAAAAGGATAAATGGACACAAATCAGATATTAGGAATGGCAATATACAAAAACCTGTAGGAGAGCACTTCCCTGGCCACACTATGGCAGACCTTAAGTGGCCATTCTGCAGCAAAAAACTTCAGACCAGACTTCAAGAGAAACTGCTGAGCTTCAATTCATCTGCAAATTTGACACCATCAGCTCAGGTTGAACAAAGCCTCGTGAATGGCTTGCCAACTACAGAACCAGTTTCTCCTCCTTGGTTTTCACACCTCAACTGCTAGAACAGGCCTCATCCTCCCTGATTGAACTAACCGTTATCTCTATTGCTTGCTAGCATATATATACCTCCCCCTGGAAATTTCCACTACATTCATCTGACGAAGTGGGTATTCACCCACGAAAGCTCATGATCCAAAACATCTGTTAGTCTATAAGGTGCCACAGGATTCTCTGCTGCTTTTACTGGGCTAAAAGATATGCGGAAGCAGAGAAATGCCTATTTCCCCCCACACACACACACCACTTTCCCAGTTCATATATTGCTCTGGGGCTTAGGTGCCCTCCCAGACGCATGGCATGGGGCTGCAGTGCACATGCTCAGATGGTGAAACGTAGGCGCCTAAGGTACCTTTCCTGCAGAAATGTAGGGGCCAAGTGAGTTTAGGCACCTACAAGTTCAGAGAAAATTGAGCAGGGGCTTTGTGAATCTGAGCTGGACCTGATTTGGGATTTAGGTGCCTAAAGTGGCAGTTAAGTGCCTAAATCCTTTTGTGACTTTAGCCCTACATCTTTAAGTGCTATTTTGCACTGACTAGCTGTGCTCTCTATTCTTGACACCCTTGGAGCCTTCATTCTAAGGGCCAACAGGGGATTTTTAAATCCTGTTTATGATGTATTCCTTACAGCATAGACTTCCTCCTTTCCCCAGGGGTGCTCAACCCCTGGCCAGCCCCAGGCCTCACCCCCACTCCACCCTTCCCCCAACTCCCCCACGGAGTTGGCGCCTATGACTTATATTGTCCATTATGAACAATATCCATTAGTAATTTAGTCCCCATTTTGATCAGCAAATATGTCAGAAACCCACTGTGATGAGCTTCTGATGTACTGATTATTCATAAATATTCATCAAATGGTTTGGATTAATAAGTTTCAACCCCGGGTGTGTTAGTAAATTGTTTGCTTCTATTGTTCATGTTGTGTGGATATCATATAGCACTGTTTCTGCTCCCTGGCTGACCAGCTGAAATGCTTTAAACGGGAGAATACTTTTCAGCTTGAATTGACAGTTACATACTCATTGGTGCAAATACGAAATTCAAGATTGGGCAATATTTTCATGACTTCATAGTTGCAGTCCGAAAAGCTGTGACTACCACTAATGAGAGCCCGTAAATGCAAACTTGGCCTTTCTAAATGTGACACATTTACAAATCAGGGTTCGGTCACTTTTTCAGCTCTACCCTTAATAATGCGTAAAGGCTGGTACATTTTGAAGCACAGGCCTAGTGGCAGCATGGATTGCAACGATAAATCCTGTTGAAGTGACATACCAAGCTCACGCTTGACGTAAAGCATTGTTGCCCTGATGTGAGCTGAAATGTAGCTTAAATAATTATTGCTTTGGCAAAAGATGAAACAGAACATTAAACGAATGTGGAACAGTGTGGGTTCCCTCGCTCTGTAATTAAACCCTTCTCTGCCGTTGGATTTGTTAACAGCATTTTCTAATTTCGGGGACAGAGAGGAAGCTGCACTGGGCATTTTCAGCATCATTAACAGCTGTGCCCAGAGTGAACTGGACAAATGTACAGCTGTGTGCAGTGTCATCGGTCTGATGTTCAGAACAAAACTCAGAAAATACTTAGCAGGTCTATCTTCATGAGGTGCTAGATGAAAGAAAGGCACCTATTGTGAAGTCCTGGTAAGGCACCTTCATTCCAGATTTGGCCTGGAGTCTAGCATGCACAGGTGCATCAGGTCAGAAGGCCAAAAGGTTTTGCTACTGGTATCTGAACAGATGGATACCATGTGGGTATCCATAGAAAACTGCTGCCTGTTTCTGGTGAGGTGGTCTAATAGCCAGAGCACAGGACTAGGATCCTGGAACGCCCGAGTTCTAACCTCAGCTCTACCGCTACGGGGGTAGGTCTATACCCCAGGGCTCTTAAACAGCTGTTCCCCACACACAACCCTCTCCCCTGAGTTTAGTGGTGCTTTCAAACCTGGCTGGCTTTTCCAGGGCTGTAGGCTAAAGCCTGCATGCTGCTTTTACTCAGGCTGGTAACCCATGCATGTTGAAATGAGGACACGGGCGAAACCACTTGGGAGCTGATAGTCCTCCTATGCTTTCCCACTATTCCCTCTGTGTGCTCAGAAGACAGACAAGTTTTCCTTCGATTGCTAGGTGCACATGGACTCCATGTTCCCAGGAACGGCAATTTTCCATAGCAGTATCTGTTGGTCCATGCCTGCACACTATACTCCCTCATGCTATAAAAGGAGGGTGTAAGTGGCAGCCTGGCCCAATCACCTTTTCAATCCCTTTCTACTGGCACAGAACCTCCAGTGTCCAGAGCTCCTAGTTTCTTAGGCTCAACGTTCCCGTAAAAACACTGTAAATAGTTTTGAGCGTTTATAGTTAGTGGGAATCAGGGATTTCCCTCATTTTGCCTGGCTTCTCCTACCTAGTATGTGATCCACATGAAAGCTGTATTTACTTCTGGGAGTCACATATCCCATCAAAGTGTGACATCTAAGAACGTAAGAGCAGCCACACTGGGTCAGACCAAAAGTCCATCTAGCCCAGTATCCTGTCTTCCAATGGTGGCCAATGCCAGGTGCCCCAGAGAGAATGAAAAAACAGGTAATCATCACTCCTTCCCTCCCCACAGCAAGCAATCCCAGGAGTTCAGACTTCACAAGCACCTGATGGAGATCACCATGAGGCCCTGCCTGGACCCGGGACCATACTGGTCCCTACCTTGTTGCCTGGAGCTGCCGAACAGTGTCTCACCGGTACTGACAGAATAGCAGACACAGAGACTCCTCTAAAAAGAGGCACAATGAGGGTAAAGAGCAGCACCCTCACTGGAAGGAGGTCAAAACCACCTGTAAGTCTGCTAAGACGTGGGCAGCTTTCCCCCCGCCCTTGGAGCCAAGTGACTCTTCACACTGGCACATGTGTAGTCATGGGATCACAGGCTGGCACTGATGGTACTAGACGCTTCTAGCACTCCAAAACCAACCACTAAGGCACATAAGGACAGTAGAAGCAGATCACCTTTGGCACCAGTGGTTCCACACCAAGCCTAGACAACCATGCCAGCACCAACAGATCCAATTCCAAAGACGCCCACTAGTTCTCCTCCTGTCAGACCTCAATATACCCTTCTTGAGTATCTGGCAATTTACATGGATCTGGAGTCTCTGATCCTTTCAGATCCAGTGATAGTGAGAGACTTCACAACACAACATGTCACCCACTAGTCCTGTTGGGATGCTAGTCACCTGACGTACAGGCTTCCTTCCTCCCATTCTTGGTCTGCACAGAACACACATACTCTTCTTTTAGTGTTCACTCCAGGTAATTTATTTAAGTCCCCTCCACCACCATCTTTACATGCCAATAGAACTCTTCTAATACTATGGCCCTATTACTTCCAGACCCTGTTCATCAGGGCCCTGGGAAGAAAAAGATCTTCCTTCCTTGGGATCTCCTTCAGCCTGGGCACAACTAGCCCTGCCCTTCCCTCCCTCTCCACCACTTTTCTGCCTTTTATCAAGCTAATCATCTGATGGGCCAGTTAGTTCCTTAACTCACCCAGCCTCCCTGTTCGATTGGCTAATGCCTCCCTACTTCCTCAGTCAATCATCGCTGGGGAAACTGATTGACCTTACGCTGATCAGAGTGCTGACCTGTGACACCTGGTTACACACTGGCCGAGCTACCAAAACACAACTAGAACTCAGGGCCGCCAAGAGCGGGTTCAGACCCCAGTGAAAAAATTTTTTCAGGTCCCCCAGCAAGGGTGGACTGGCTAAACAGGGCAGACGAAGCTGGGAAAGCCGGGCCCCAGGCCTCCTTCTGGACAGCCAGGCCCCAGGAATTTGTACTGCCCCTGCATCTTGTCGGCACTGCTGGTACTGACGGCTCTGCCCTTCAAGTCCAATGACTCTTACTCACCCTTATACCTCAACGGTACCCCATCAAGTAGTCCATCCTCCTATCACTATGATCGCACCCACTGGCATTACTAGAATGCCTGGGATCCCTACTAAAGACCCCCAGAATTTGAACAGCAAGGGCATTGCATTTGCCAAAGATCACCTCCAGCGGAAGGATACCAACTGCTCCTGGAGCAGGGTGAGGAACAAGAGCAGCCAGAATAGCCCATACCTCTGGATCTGCTGCTGGCTTTTTCTTCATCCACAGAGGATGCAGTAGCACCAGCTTCCCTCTCTCCTCTTGGTGATTATATATAGTACCAAGGGCTTCTAAGTAGGAAACCTTCCAGATTCTGCTGAAGGAGGTTCAGGATCCCACACACAGGCTGCTGGCCATTCTCCAGTTGGAAATTCCCTTCAGAGTTATACTTCCTAGTGATGAGGCCATTTTGGAGCCTGCCAAGGACATTTGGTACACACCAGCCTCCTGTGCCTCTACCCGCAAAAGGGCTGAAAAGAAATATTTCATTCCCTCTTAGGGGGCAGAATATTTATTGTCTCACCTGAACCCAAACTCTCTGGTAGTATAAGCAGTCATGGTGTGGCACAAACAATACCGATTGAGATTTACTCCTTTGAATAAGGATGCCAAGAGTTTTCCTCTGCCAGCCTACTTTTCCATATCGCAAACTACCAGGCACTGGTGTCTAAGCATAACTTTATTAACTACAACAAGCTACCAAAGTTCATCAATAAATTACCATACGAAAGTAGGCTCCAATTCCAGGCTATCCTTGATGAAGAGATATTATTAACCAGGTCATCCCTTCAGGCATCGTTCAATACAGTGACCACGGCATCTCACTTCCTGGCAATCTGGTGGCTATCAGACTGGTTTCCTGGCTGCAGTCATCAGGGTTTCCCAAGAAAGTTCAAGTAACAACTTTTTCTGTGAAAAGACCAATGAGTCACTTCACTCACTCAAACACATGCATAGCACCCTCTGTTCCTGAGAAATCTACAACCCAGCTCCTCACTCTAAGGCAGGGCAACATAGATATTGGCCAGTCCCACAGCCATTCTACTATCAGAGGCTCTATGAACCACTGAAAAAACATCTGAGGGCACAGCATGGCAGATACACCACCCCGCCACTATCCCCTCTCCAGACCCAGCCATCTCCAAAGAAGGCATTTTGTCAGGATGTCTGAGAGCCATCAACCAGACCCAGCACAGCCAATCTCCATCACTCCCTTCACTGGTCACCTGGCCCGTTTCTTTCCAAAACCTAACTTTGGACAAATGGTTTTGGACTTCCTCTCAACCAAATTCCTCTATGTCCCTTCCCCTGAATCCTCTTCCCCTTCATTCTCAGGTAGGAGGTAGAATCCCTGATCCATCTAGGGATGATAGAGCTGGCATCTCTGCAATGCAAGGAAAGGGCTTTTACTCCAAATATTTCCTAATCTCCCAAAAGACAGGGGGCTGGGAGCCTATCTTGAATTTCAGGCAGTTAAACATCTTCACCCACCACTCAAGATTCAGGAGGATTACCCTTGCAGATATAATGTCCTCCCTGAATGCTGATGATCGGTTTGCGATTCTTACTTTAAAGGACACTTATTTTCATGTAAAATCCACCCAGCACACAGGAAATTCCTGTGTTTTACGGTAAGTTCAGAGCACTTCTAGAGATTCATAGATTCCAAGACCAGAAGGGAACACCGTGATCATCGAATCCACCTGCCTGTATAACACAAGCCATAGAACGTCTCCAAAATCATTCCTAGATGGTTTAGAAAACCTTCCAATCTTGATTTTGAAATTGCCAGTGCTGGTAAATCCACCCCAACCCCAGTACAAGGGGTGCTTCCCTTTGGACTTGTCATGCCTCTAAGGGTTTGTAGAACGGTCATGGCTGCAGTGGCAGTGCACCTGGACTGTCAGAGCTATCATATATTTCCTTACCTGGACGACTTGCTCCTCAAGTGTCGATTGTTCAAGAAGTGCAGGTAATGCTCACCACCCTGCTCAACCGTTCCCGCTCCTTGGGTTGTCATGTAAACCTAGGAAAGTCCATTTTAACACTGATAGAATTTATTGGAGCAGTCCTGGACTCAGTTGTGGCCAGGGCCTACCTACTACAGGGCAGGTGCCTAGCAATGAAAGACCTCAGCATCCAACTTTGACTCAGTTCTCACACAACAGTCTTGTCCTGCTTGGTCTTCCTAGGCCACATAGTGTCATGCACCGGTGTGCCCCTTTTGCAGACTTCTGCCTCCAGACCTGGCTGAGGAAGATCTATGTCCTGAACAGTGACTCCCTGGACAATCTGTGGTCTTGGTTAAATCACAACCTGACCCATTAGCCTGTATGCACCTTCACAAATACTGACTTTTTCTTACCCATGTAAAAATTCCTTCCAACACAGTCCAGTTGACAAGGCCCATATTGTTATATTTGTCATACACAAAAAAGCAAATTGATTTCAGTCTGAAAGAGTTTATTTTAGATTCATCAAAATCAACAAACAAGAAAAAACAAAAGTAAAGTCTCAATGGAAGAGGATTGTGTATGTATCTCCTCTGTAACAATCTGTACTGATCAAAATTGCTACCTGTCACTGAGACAGCAGAGTCCTTAGAGATTAAACAGTGCAGTACATTTAAAACTAGGGTGTAGTGGTAAGATAAATACATTACACTAATCACTAGGTGTATAATCTTCACACCTTCCCTTCCCTTCACTTATCTTGTCTCCATTGTAAGATCTTTGGGGCAAGGAACTTGTCTTAATCTATGGGTCAAATCCTGGTCCTAGAGAAGGCAAGGAGCATTTTACTGTTGATTCCAATGAGGGCACAGTATGTACGCCACCATATACGTTTATGGTGCTACGTAAGTGATACCCCGACCAAGAGGAAAGCTTATGCATAAAAGATAGAAAGTGTGACTTGGCAAAGTCCCCTGGATACTCCAGCAAAGCACGTATATTGTGGGCATGTTCACAGGGCAGGGAGAGTGAGTGCACAGCTTTGTTTATATCTGACTTGCTTGGGACTTTTTTATGTTTTGCTACAGACGCAAGGCCCAGAACCCACAATTAATCACCCCAAGCAGAACCAGCAATAAACAAAATCCTTTCAGTGCAAATCGTTTTGGGAGCCTGTAGGCTTTGATAGAGACTCAGATGGACTTTTAGCCAGGGGGTTATGATGAGACCAGTCCCATTATATTTGTTCTGGAAACATGTTAAAATAGTCCTGCTGTTTTAGTGGGTAACAAAGTCTTCGCGTGAAGTTCACTTTTCAGTGTTCTTTTTTAGCCAGGGAGTTTGCTAAATCCACTTGATAGTAAATAATCTATACTAATTCATTTAGTTGATAAGCTCTCTGGGGCAGTGGCCACTTTTTCCATAGATGTAAATACAGAGCCTAGCACGATTTGTCCCTGATGGGTGGCCTCTAGGTGCTACCACAAAAACAAATAATAAATACTACTACTCATTCAGTTTAAACCAATCAGTCAGTAGAGAGAGCCTGTTGGCATCTTCTGTTTGAATCCTGTGACATATGAGACAGAACCATTAAGGGAAAGATTAGAAATTTGTATTTTTACGCTATGCTGAGAATTATACAATGGCCAGCTGAATATCAGTGTGGGAAATGAGTTTGGTGGGTCTCAGCCCATTTTCTACTGGAAGGGTGTTTCCATCACAACTGATAGATTGAATGCAAAAATAAAGGCTGATGGACCCTGTCACGCTTCTCTCCAGGTCAGGAGCGGGGCACACTGGCCACACTGTGTGAGGAAACATGCATTGCTGCTGACCCTTTTGATCCTTTGCTGTAGATGGATGACTTTCACTGGAGCGTACTGCAGTGATAGACCTTAGGAAATCCTAGCTAGAGATGGAGAGTTTGATTCTCTTGTCTATTCATTTACACGTAAGCAAAAATTTGAATTGTAGCACTTTGTTCTCACTTTGTACAGGTGTTAATGATGATTCAAAGTGCAAGACAGTGGAGAATTATGCTCTAACTTTGTATCTATCTATCTATCTATCTAGGTATAACAGTTCAGCAGTAGAGCTGATTGAAAAATGGAATTTCCATCCCATGGGAAATTCCAAGATTTCAAAATTTTGCTTTTGCCTCAAATCATGATGAAAACTCAAAATCTGAGCTTTTTATGAAATTAAATATTCTGAAATATTTCATTTCAGCCTTACCACAGTGTTTAGGTTTGATAAGGTTAAAAAGTTTCATTTTGACTTTATTATTTCAACTTATATTATAATATAATATAAAAGTCTAAACATTTTTATTTTATATATTATAAATTTTATATTAAAATTTATATAATAAAGTCAAAGCAAAATTGAAACAAAACATTTTGATAATTTCCAATTAAATTTCTGAAAAAATCTATCTGTTTCCACAAAACATTTCAGTTTAATCAAATTGGCATTTTCTGATGGAAAAACATTCAGTTGGAAAAGTTTCGCCCAGTTCTACTCATAGAATCATAGAATCAAAAGATTGGAAGGGACCTCATGAGATCATCTAGTCCAACCCCCTGCTAAAGGCAGGACCATTTTCCCTAAATAATCCCAGCCAGGGTGCGGTCTAGCCGGACCTTAAATAGCTCTAAAGATGGAGATTCTACCACCTCCCTAGGTAACCCATTCCAATACTTCACCACTCTCCTAGTCAGAAAGTTTTTTCTAATATCCAGCCTCGACTTCCGCAACTGCAACTTCAAACCATTGCTCCTTCTTGTCTCCGTCACCACTGAGAACAGCCTAGCTCCTCCTCCTTGGAGCGATCCCTCAAGTAGTTGAAGGTTGCTTATCAATACCTCCTTAGTCTTCTCTTTCTGCAGGCTGAATAAGCCCAGTTCCTTCAGTCTCTTCTTCATAATCATGTGCTCCAGTCCTCTATCTTTTGTGCCCTCGCTGGACTCTCTTCCAATTGTTCCACGTCCTTTGATAGTGTGGCCGCCAAAACTGACACATATTCAGATTGCGGCCTCACCGTGCCGAATAGAGGGAATAATCACATCCCTGATCTGCTGGCACACTCCTACTAATCAGCCCGTATGCATATAGCCTTTTTGCTACAAGAGCACTGTAGGCTCATGTTCAACTTTCATCTACCGTAACCCAAAGATCCTTTCTTCAGCACTGCTACTTAGCCAAACAGTTCCCAGCCTGTAGCAGTGCATGGGGTTTTTGTTCCTAAGTGCAGGACTTGCACTTGTCCTTGTGAACTTCATGAGTTTTTTGTGGCCCACTTCTCCAATTTGCCTAAGTCTCTCTGATCCTATCCTGCCCTCCAGCGTGTCCACCAATCCACCCAACTTGGTGCATCTGCAAATTTACTTAATGTGCAAGCTATCCCATCATCAAGATCATTAATGAGACATTGAATAGAACGGCCCTAAGACAGGACCCGGGAGCACACCACTTGTTACTGGTTGCAACTAGAGAGTGTGCATTGGTACCTACCGCTGAGCCCATTGATTCAACCAGTTTTCTATCCTAACTACAGTCCATTCCTCCAACCCATACTTCCTTAGTTGCTGATGAGGAATGCTTGTGGGAAACCGTGTCAAAAGCCTTACTAAATCAAGGTATACACATCAACAGCTTTGCCCCCATCCACAAGTCCAGTCATCTCATCATAGAAAGCAATCGGGTTGGTCAGGCATGATTTACCCTTGGTGAATCCATGCTGACTGCTTCTGATCACCTTGTTTTACTCAACAGTTCTGGAGCAATGATCACTGTGTAAAATCATTGGCAGTGGTGATTGGATCACAGACTAAATGACTTTGTCTTGAAAACATTTTTGCCATAAACTCTAACCTGCATCTCCCTGATCTGTCCAACTTGAAAAAAACAAAATAGTAAACAGCAGGGAAATGACCCACTGGAAAATTTCCAGCTGGCTATGATTCCTCCTTCATCCAAATCAAATTGGGAACTAAAAGTCTAAAGCTATTAATATTCTTAAACCAAAAATTCTTAGATCAGCATTACTGAGGAGTGTGGTCCTCTCCTGCTTCTACTAAAGCCAGTGGAAGAAGTTTTGTTAGTGATTTCAGAGGGTGTCAAGTCAAGCCCAGTGTGATCAATTATACTTGTACTGTGTAAGGCTTACAAGAGATAAACTCTCTCCTGATTTTTGCATTGGTTCCTCATGCCCATAATTATTGAGCATTTTAATACATATATTAATAAATTCGTAATTTGCTAAACATATTTCCTCCCAGCCAAGAGACGCAGGATGCTGGACATGCCATTAAAATACAATAATAGTAATTCATTATGTGTTCATAAAAACATCAGAAAACATACCAGGCTAACTCCTCAGCTGGTTAATCAGGGTAACTCCATTGAAGCCAATGCAAATATGTTGAATTACGTCAGCTGAGGAATTAGCCCACAGCGTTTGTGTCTGTGTATCTTTGTATTTAGGGATGGTGGCACATAGATTTGTAACACAGAAGACTGAAGTCCTCTTTATTCACAAAACACATAGAGCCCAGGCAGCAGCCATGCAAACATCTCCTGTGTAGAGTGGAGCAAAAATCAAAATTTCCTTCTAATTTAGAATTTCCTTCCAAATTTTGGCCTTTCCTTTTGTCCTGAATTGGGATGAAATGTTGAAAACTTTCTGTGGAATGAAAAGTTCAGACACCTCTGAATAAAAAAATGTTGGGATATTTTCAGGGGTGCTGGAACTAGGGGTGCTGGAGATGCAGCAGCACCTCTTGGCTTGAAGTGGTTTCCATCACATACAGGGTTTACAGTTTTGTTCAATGGCCTTCAGCACCCCCACTATCCAAATTGTTCTAATGCCACTGAATGTTTTGTTTTGGTATGCTGAACCCAAGCAAACATTTTGTTTAGAGTCAATGTCATATTAAACTACTTCAGCCTCTGGTGCTGCAGTGCCTCATGGGAGTTGTAGTTTGGGAGTCTTGTGCCTAAAGCCTTCCCTGGAGACTGGACTCCCTGACTGGACTCCATCTCAACTGATGCACCACAGCTATGTGACCTCCATGATGCACCCACCCCACCCAGCTTGGTCGATTACAGGGACGATTGAGGGACGATTACAATGCACCATGGGAGATGTATACATGTGGCAATGAACAGCTGTCACGACGAGAGTCAGTCAAATGTTTTCATTCAGCAATTGTTTTAAAGGAAACTTTTCTTTAAACTGGAAACTTTTTCAAAAAGTGTCCTTTTTAAAAAAAATGTCTTTGGTAGTAATTAAAACATTTCAGCACAGATCCAGATTCTGAACTGCGTCTGAGTCACTTCCCTGGACTTTCCTTGGCTTTACGCTAGTGCAATCAAGTCCATGACTAGAACTCCTATGTGCTATGGTAATACAAATTAATAATAATAATAATTAATACTGATTGCACAGCAGGGATGCACAAACTATGTCCAACAGGGGACCCTGTTGGCAACTTGTCAGAACTTCATCAGACCTAATCTGTATCACATGATATCTATTGCTCTCCATATTCAAAGTGCTCAATAAACATTAATTATTAAATCTCAGATAAACATGACTACCCGCCACAGAGCAGAACTCATCTTTAATATGGCAGTATAGCCCACAAAAACCTATAGCTCCCAGCATGCAAGTCTCCCTGCTCGGAGGTCTGGTCTTTGTAAGCCATGTCTCTGTGTTAAAGATAGCTACTGCAGTGCTGTTGTCGCCATGTTCAGCCCAGGATATTTCACTCTGTCTCTTTCACCAACAGAAGCTGGTCCAGTAAAACATACTATCTCACCCACCTTGTCACTTTGAAGATAGTTAGCCATGGGACTTGAGGCATGTTTGGTTCATGGGCTTGTATCTTGGCCATCTCTGTTTTACAGGACCTTTTGTGCACTCATTGAGGAAGGAGTCCTGTTAGACATCCTACAATGCCATCCTTTGAGACCTTTTAAAACAAAAAACTCCAGGGCCACCCAAAAAGACATAGACCTCTATGGCAGTAGACATATCCCTGCAGTGCTTCAGAGCATATACAGCAGCACCTCCCTCCCTACTCCACTGAGCAAGACACTTGAGCAAGGGCATTGTGCTCCAATGGGCAAGGCAAGGCTCACGGCTCAGATTAGCTTTGTGTGTCTGTTCTCAGACTCCAGTCCAAGTGAATGGATTCGTCACCATGCAGTGATCTGTAGCACGAGCGAGCCAACTGCGTCCAATTAATTCCCTTCTGTCGTCACTCTCTGGAGGCCAAAGATCTACGGCTGCTCACTTGGCTCCAATTCCCCGCTGCACTAGGTGAGCTCCTCACAATACTTTGCAAAGTGTCTTCCATTCCAAGGCCACACGAATAATGCAGCTTTAAAGAGGGAAGTGGCAATTGAACCAGTGTGACTGCATGGATGAGAGCTACTCTCACTTCTGATTGGTCCGGAGGGCTATGGCTGGTCCCTGTCAATAAATAATCGACTGCACAAATTAGTCATGAGTGTGGTACATGGCAGGAATTTATGATAATAGTACTTTGGATTTACACACTTTGAGGTGCTCAAAACACTTGGCCAAGGTAAGTGTTATCCCCTGTCACAAATGGGGAAATTGAGGACTAGAGCGGTGAAGGATGATATTTTCAAGTTTGATGCTATATAAACACTTCAGCTAGATAAGATTTAAATTAGGTAAGCAATTTATGATTGAGTGGGAGAGGGACTTCTGGCCAGAACTGGACTTTGGGGCTTGAGATTGGACTTTTGGTAAGAGGCTAATGCTGCGTTTCTTTGTCCTTGGTGGAAAGCATGACAAAATCAAGATCAGCATTTACAACATCCTGTTTGGGTTACATGCTATGAATCCTGATGTGGCTGATATATGTTGGACAAACTGTATGCAGAGTGAAATCGTCTTTCACGCCATCTGGTTATACCCCAAAGCTGCTGATTGTTGGAGGCAGATTTATATGTATTGTAATTGAAAAGGCTAGTGTGCGTATGTCACCATCACTATGCACCGCTGGAAAGAATCTGAATTTCTCATCTGCATGTCCTAGGCCATATGCTGCTGACAGCTAGTGAAGATTCTCCTTTAATATGTGGAGACTGGGATTTTGGAGATGGATCATCTGCGTTCTCACCTGGCTGTTGCTATGAAGTTCTGTATGGCCACGGTATGTGCGTTGTACTAGCCACAATGTCATGGTAGCCATGGATTTATTACAACAGAGCCTAAACATGAGACCTAATCCAACTTGAATGTGTCCCTTTAAGGTTCTTTATACAGCATGATTAAGACACAGAGAATTGTGGGCTGGGTGCCCTCGCTTTTTCACAGGAAAAATCTTGTGACTGGCTAAAATCTCTATAGCACAGAAAGGGTTAAAATGCAATTGCATTGGTGGGAGCTGTTGGTGCCACTTTCCACAATCCTCTAGTCTCTGCATGCATCTCGCCCACAAGAAAGCCTCAGCCCCATCCCTTCAAAATCATACTTCAGATCCCTAAACAAACTTGTTTGGATCATGTAGTGCAAACTACAGCTCATACAAAGGTTTGCCAACTTTTAAGCAGCTAGCAAAATTACAATGGGCAAGTAATGTCATAGAGCCAGGGAAGAACTAGGAGCAGTCAGCTTCCATATTTACTCTGTATTCAGAGTAACACATTGTTCTCTTTTATTCCATGTGTCTTTACAATTTTCAGCCATTCTCCCATTTGAAATCCTTGAGGGCCACTTTCCGGATTAAACTTTGATTTGGAGAAAACAAATTTGCTGCATTAATTAGTAATGTTGGAACTGCCGCTAACACCATTAATAAATCATATTATGTCAAGATGGAGGTCAAGATGAAGCAAGCTGCTGTAACCTAAAGCTGTGAAAAGAAACATCTTCTCCACATATCATGTCCCCCCCACATCTCTGCCAGTACTAAAACCTAACGTTTGTTGTACAGGCTAGCTGGAGCATTTAAAGGACATAGACTTTTTCAAAATTCCTTTCCATTACAATAGCTGTTCCTGGCAAGGATGTTTTTATTAAATACTTGAAGCTTGAGTCTCATTTATGCATTAAGACATTGAGATCTTCACATAAGTGAGAATTAGGCCCTTGATTTTTAGCATGACAGTACCCCTTTAAATTATTATTAACTGGTATGTATATAGCAGTAGCACCTAGAAGCTCTAGTCATGGACCCGGACTCCATTGTGCCAGGCGGTGTACAATCACAGAATAACAAGATGGTCCCTGTTCCACAGAGCTTACAGTCTAAGCCTCAGTCCTATGAATACTGAAGCTATAGCTACTCTTAAAATGCTACAGGGGCACTGTGCCACTTCAGTGTCGACACTTACTACAGTGACAGGAGAACCCTTCCATTGCTGTAGGTAATCCACCTCCTGGAGATGTGGTAGCGAGGTCGAGGGAAGAATGCTTCTGTTGATGTAATGCTGTCTATACCGCGGTTTCAATCAGCTTCACTACGTCTTTCAGCGGTGTGGATTTTTCACTCCCCAGAAAGGTGTTGCTATGCCAATGTACCTTTTCAGTATAGATCAGCTCTTACAAGCATGAGTAACTTTGCACCCATGGATCTACTTCTGTGCATAAAATTGCTCCTGTGTGTAAAGGCTGGTCTACACTAGAAAGTTAGGTCAACCTAATTATGTCACTTATGGGTTGTGAAAAATTTACATCTGTGGGAGATGTAGTTAAGCCAACCTAAGCCCCAGTGTAGACAGCACTAGGGTGACGGAAGAATTCTTCCATTGACCTAGCTACCATCTCTTGGAGAGAGGGATTTATTACAGTGACAGAACTCCTGTACTAAGTGTCTACACTACAGCTCTACAGTGGTTCAGCTGCAGTGCTGCACCTGTGCAGCTGTAGCATGTCTAGTGTAGACAAACCCTCAGTGTTTGCATGGTTGGAGCATTAGTTATTATGACAGTGTGGTAAGCCCAGAAAATTTCATTTGAAATGGGAACCCTCAAACACCCTTAACTTTAGTGGTGCCCTCAGCTGCTGTTTTATATAGTTTAAAATCACTTGTTCTCTGTTAAAGTGCTGTCTATACTTTAGAGACGTATGATACAGTGGGTTTGAGCAGAGGACTGGGAATGCAGAACTCCTGAATCCTAATTCTGGCTTGGATTGACTTCTTCTGTGATCTTGATTAAGTAACTGGACTTATGTTCCTCAGTTTCTCTCATTTTTAAAATAGGGATAATAAAACTTCTTTACCTCTGATACAGTCTTCTAAGCACCATGAATAGTTCTCTTGATGCTGGGAATTATTAACACTTTAGTTCAAACTCACATTTCAGAGAAAAAAAATGGAGATCCTGGTTTAACAGACCAGGTTGAGAAAAATGTTGTTCTGAAGAAAATCATGCTGAAGGTAAGGCGGGACGGGAAGGAGATTGAAAGGTGTGTTGGAAGAAGACAGATTATAGAAAAAATAAGCCTTGCGGTAGCAGAACATTTTGTATTATGAAAAATTGACTTGAGGGCCATTGTTGTAAAATATTGCCCCAGGGAGAAAAAAATTGCAGAGCTTGTGAAATTTAGTTAGTGTATTATTTTACAGCTCAGATAACTTCTATCCTGAGGGCAATATTTTCACCTATTGCTTGAAATCAATCCCTATTTCGCAGCTCTAGGTTTTTGTGTTTTTTAATGAATAAAAATGAAATGGATGCGGTATGTCAGAGAATACTGCTTGCTTCATCAGAGCTGATCTTTCAAACACTGCTACAGAATAAAGATGAGATCTGCTCTTTCCAGTGAGAAATTAAAGAAAAAAATCAAAATATTCAGATTTTTTTATTGTGATATTGTTATTACGAGCATTGATCCACCACGCCTCACTGTTGTATCTAGATTGTCTTTACAATAGTTACTCAAACACATCCACCTATCTTATCTTTATCTAAAGTCATAATCTACTCTCAGCTGTAAATCCTTGTCAGTGATGTATTGAAAAAATGGGGATTATTTCTTACTTCCCAAAGATGATTACAATAATTCACATGAAGTCCAATCCAACTCCCACTAAAGTCCATTGGCTTTATAGGGGCTTGGATCTGAGCCATAAAAGATATAACATGAGAACAATACAAGGAATTCCAGTACTATCACATTTTCTAGCTCATAGCCTATGAGATTTATACAGGATTTATTACCATCTGGGAGCAATAGGAGCTCCAGCTCATGAAGAAAACCCTGATAAGAAAGCATGGCTCAACCCTGTTCCTGGAGGAAACAAAGAAAAGGGTGAGGAATACGGAGTGAAATTTGGACCCTATGGAACTGAATGGAAGTGTTTCCACTGACTTCAGTGGGCCCAGGATTTCATCTTGTCTACATTTAAAAGTTTTAGGTTAAAGGAGTGATTCCCAATATAGTTATCCTAGAACATCCCCTTGTATGGGCACCGTTATACTGCTATAAAGGTGACTTGTACCTGTCTAGTTATGCCCCTTCCCACACAGGAATAGCAATACCAATGTAAAGCACCAGTAATACCATATACCTGCATCTAGACTATGAGTGTTGTACCACTTTAACTATCCTGGTATAATTAAAATGGTATGACTTTCTAATGCAGGCAAGGCCAAAGAATCGGATCCCAATTTAACCCCCTGCCTTCAAATTCTTCCTGAAAAATTGGCTGCATCAGCTCAGGTTGACCAGGCTAATGATACTCAATACTTTTTCAATACTTAGTTGTCTCTGTGGTGATCAATTTTGTGAACTTTTCTAGCAGGATTTAGCTGAATTAGCTGAAGCAACCTCAGAAACGTTAATCCTTGAGAACTCATGGAGGACTGGTGAGGTGCCAGAGGACTGGAGATGGGAAAACAGAGTAACAATCTTTAAAAGGTGGGACAAAAAGGATTCAGGGAATTATAGATCAGTCAGCCTAACTTTAATATCCAGGGGGGGAAAAAAGAACAGCCAAATTGTAAGCACTTAGAGGATAATAATGTGATAAGTAATAGCCAACATGGATTTGTCAAAAAACAAATCTTGCCAAACCAACCTAATTCTCTTCTGGGACAGGATTACAAGCCTCGTGGATAAGGGGGTGGCAGTAGACATGATATATCAGGGCTTTAGTAAGGTTTTTGACACAGTCCCACATGGCATTCTCATAAGCAAACTAGGAAATATGGTCTATTTGAAATTACTAAGAGATGGGCACACAACTGGTTGAAAGACTGTTCTCAAAGTATAGTTATCAGTGATTTGCTGTCAAACTAGAAGGACATTTCAAGTTGGGTTCCATGGGGCCCCATTCTGGGTCAAGCACTATTCAGTATCTCCATTACAGATTGGATGGCGGAGTGGAGAGTACACTTATCAAATTTGCAGATGACATCAAATTGAGAGGAGCTGTATGCACTTTGGAGGACAGGATTATAATTCAAAATGATCTAGATGAATTAGTCTGACTTCAATGAGACAATAAAGACGTGCAAAGTGCTAAACTTGGAAAGGAAAAATCGAACATACAACTACAAAATGGGGAATAACTGGCTAGGCGCTAGCACTGCTGTAAAGGATCTGTGGGTTATAGGGGATCACAAATAGAATATGAGCCACCCATGTGATGTAGTTATGAAAAAGGCATATGTCATTAGGGGATGTGTTAACAGGAGTGTTGTATGTAAGACACAGGAGGCAATTGTTCTTCTCTGTTTGCTATGGGTGAGGCCTGGAGACCGTCATCACACTTTTAAAAAGATAGGAACAAACTGCAAGGGTCCAAAGGAAAGCAACAAAAATGATGAGAGGCATAGATTGCCTGGCCTATGAGGAATGGAGGAAAAAATTGGATGTGTTTCGTCTAAAGACGAGAGGACTGAGGGGGGACATAATAAGTCATCAAATATGTATAAGTCTGTCATAAAGAGAATGGTGATCAATTGTTCTTCATGGCCACCAACAGCAGAACAAGAAGTAATCGGCTCAGTTTGCAGCAAGGGAGATTAAATTAGAATTTAGAGAAAACTTTTTAATTATAAGGATAGTTAAGGGCATTGGAACAGGTTACTTAGGGAAGCTGTGGAATCTTAAGAACAAATTTAAAAAACACCTCGCAGGGATGGTCTAGGACGCAGCATATGGTCCTGGGTGGCTTCGGGACACAGAAGAGAGAGGCTGGGCTCTCTCTGCCTTTGTTACACTCAGGAGTGAGATCAGCTAAACTCACCACCGCCTGTGGAAAATGGTGCCAGTATTCAGAGCCATTGCCTGGTACTCATACTTTCATGAAACCAAGCAATTCCCTCCTCATTTCTCTCACTCCTGGTGGGCCATACTCACCATGGCTGGTGCTGTGAGAGGCCCTGTGCACAGGCAATCCAAAGCAGTAGTGTCAATAAGCCTGCCTTTGAGTCAAATATTAAGGGACCAAGGGAAGGGAGTTCTGAATCTTAACTGTCACTTTCCGTTGTGGCTGTACTGACAATGGTACCTCTGTGTGTGCTTTGTCTGCAGCTGCTGCCGTTGTGACCTTGAGGGGTTCCCCCTCCACACCCGTGGAATACGTGAGCCAGATAAGTAGGAGAAAGAAGAGAACTCAGGGTGACATGTTCAGTGAGATCCTGCAAGCCAGTCCTGCAGACCATGAGCAAAGGGCTTGGAGAGTGGACACAGCAGACAGCCTGGAGAAGGAAGACTGGACAGGGGAAAGGCCCAGGAGTCCAGCAGGAAAAGGAGAGGGAGATGCACCAGGACATAATGAGGCTTCTCCGGTAGCAAACACAGACGCTACAGACTCTTGTGGACCTACAGGTTCAGCAAGCCCTGGCTCATCTCCCTCTGCCATCCAGGGAGAACTCCATGACATACCTCCCTACACCCCACCACCAGCGTTCCACAAGGCATCAGGGGCTGCATCCTACTCCTACCACTCCATCCTCGGGGACAAGGACAACAACAGCTTCACATGCACTGCCCTGTGAAAGCCATGGTTGCTGAATTCGTAGGTAAAATGGGCACGGATGTTCTTTTCCTTTAAGTTCTGTTCCATTCATTTATGATGTTTTTAATGTTGTTACTTTAAAATTGTGCAGGTTTTTCTTTGCACTGCTTTTGTTACTGAGTAAAATTCTATTATTTGGAAAATAAGCCATCTTTATTAGTGCACTACAGATGCTGTAGAGTGCCTCGCAGTTCTGAAAACACCCACTTGTTACTGTACAGTATGACACAACTCAGCATCACTGACAAACACATAGTAATAATCATAGATGTACAGCAAGCACTGCAAAATCAAATAGTTGCATTGACAATCTTCTAGTCATAGAGGTGCAGCAAGCACCGCACACAAAAACAGCAGGGCCAGGGAAAGCACAGAACCCCACAAAGCACTACTGTGGGTCTCTGTCTTTAATGGTGGTTCCACTTTCATGAAACAGTTTGTAGAGGCTGCCACAAAGAACAGGAGCAATAGAATCAGATGATGATGTGTGAATGGGAGTGGGCCAATGGTGGCTCCTTTTAGGTTGGTCACTATTGATATGCAGTACATTACAGGATGTGTCTGACTATGAGAGATCATTATATCTAGTATCTGCTTTAGCCTCTGCCTACATTGCATGGGATGGGCCCGGCTGAGGGTGCAGATCTCTGAGACACCTGAGCCTGCAGGGAGGTGGTGAATGCTGACCTGACCTTAGCTCAGTGGAGAGTGTTTATATCCTGCCCCCAGATACAAATCTTTGTTTATCTCTATGGCTCTGGGCTGGGGTTACAGTTCTATTTTGCAGGGACTGTTGATGGCTGGGATGTTTCACATACTGCAGTAAGTGGCAGGAGGTGAAAATTGGCACATAGTCACTCATTGTCATTCTTCCATTAGTCCCTCCTTCACACCCTCTTGAGGGCTGCTGAGAGACCTCTTCACTGAGTCTATATTTCTGATTTCTCTGCTTCTTAACGCTACCATGTGATCCTTTGTGAGACCCTCAAAGATCACCTGGTTAGCCAAGATATCTCCGTTTATACATAGCACAGACCTGGTTCTTAGCACTTGTCCATTACTATAGAACAATAGAGCATTCCATAGCAATGGGCCAAAACTCTACAACATACACACACACACAAAAGTCACTGCAAATGGCTCATGCTGTTACTCTAGTATACTATTGTACTTTGTAGTCACTAGCTATTCCTTTCTGGTGTAAGATTCAGGGTCATAGTCTGCTCTCACACTGGTTTTATACTAGTGTAGCTCTATTGGCTTTAAAGGCGGCACTCTTGATCTGGACTAGCATGAGTAAGATCAGAAGCTGCTGAAGGATAGAACACTGGAGTACATTTTATGAGAGAATTTGAATCAAATCAGATTAAAATTTGAATCAATTTAGAATTTGAATAAAATTAGAACTAGGCTGAACTTCTAGCTACAGCTGTTTACTGTTGGTTTGTTTGTTTACTTTCTTTTCTGAAGCCTATTTATTTATTTTGAAATTCAGAAGTTCACTTTGTCTTTGAGAGTTGTGGGTTTTTTTTATAAACTCTTTTTTGTTGTTGTTTTGCTGCAGCTCTATTTCCTGGGCTGAGGTGGAAGTGCTAGAATGCTGCAAAAGTGGCTCTTCTCATAATGCTTCTGGTTCAGCTGGAATCAGTCAGAACTCAAAACACCTGAGGGTATGGCTACACTTGGAAATGTGCAGCGCTGGGAGTTACAGCTGTGGTCGTACAGCTGTGTAGGAACAGCGCTGCAGTGTGGCCACACTGACAGCTACCAGCGCTGCAGTGTGGCCACATTTGCAGCATTTGCAGCGCTGTTGGGAGTGGTGCATTGTGGGCAGCTATCCCAGCGTTCAAGTGGCTGCAACGTGCTTTTCAAAAGAGGGGGGTGGGGTGGAGTGTGACAGGGAGCGTGGGGGAGACAGAGAGAGTGGATTTTTGGAGCTGACAGTTCCCTGCCTTGCAAATTCTGGCCATTTCCCCCACCCCTCTCTCAATCACTCTTAAATGTAAAAAGGCTTCAGACCAGATAAGCAGCTTCTCCGACGGACTCCCTCCCCCCCGCCGTGCTGTTTGTCTCCTCAAGCAAACAGCTGTGAACATTCCAAAGCCTCGGCTCGGCTCGCTCGCTGGAGCAAAGAGCAGCTGTGTTTGGTAGCTCCGGGGAGTACCTTCCGGTTTGTTGTAGACAGGAATTCTGGGATACCTCTTAATACCCTGGAGGCCAATAACAGCGCTGGTGAGTGTCCACACCTGATGAGCAGCGCTGCATCACCAGCGCTGGATTCGCTACACCCGTAACAGACCAGGAGTACAGCCAGCGCTGCAGCCAGGGAGTTGCAGCGCTGGCTGAGCTTTGTAAGTGTGGACACCAAGTAAGTTGCAGTGCTGTAACCCCCTCACCAGCGCTGCAACTTGCAAGTGTAGCCAAGCCCAGAGAGACTTTTTTCTCTCAAAAGCCACAGCCCAGTTCAGGAAGGCAGATCAGAGGCTTCACTGCAGCTACCTCCCCCTCCCCCCGCCCCTTTAAGGTGTTTTCCCAGAACTTCTATCAGAAGCAAATTACTATGGAAATGAGCATTAATTGGGGTTGAGATCCCTTTGCTACATGTCAGACATTTGTTTATGGACTAGGGCAGGGGTTCTCAACCTTTTCCACAGCGGGACCCCCTCAGAATTCCCCTCCCACCAACCCAGAACCCCATCCTGGAGGGAGTGAAGGGTAGGATGGTTATGTGACCCGTGTTGAATGGAGACTTAACCCCCAAGCTGAGAATCCCTGGCTTAACTAGTAGCCTATTGTATGTACAGGCTGGTGAAATTAAATTCCGTTTGGCACCATTAAGGCAGTGCAGAAGAACTTGTTGATGATACAACCATATAGGAGCAAATCCTGATCAGATTTCTTGAGCAAGTGATCCTACTAAAATCTATTGGAGCGCTTGTGTGAGTAAAATGAGCAGGGTTTGGCACGTAGTCTGTTAGCCTAGGGAATTCTGTATATGCTACCAGTTTCCCCTCTAACAGCTTCTGTTCAGACTTCTCACTTTGCATGAAATGTATTGTTCAGAGCTTAAATCCTAATAGAAATAATTGGCCATCAGTGACTCTGTTTTTGTACCTGGAGCAACTATACTGATGTCAGTGAAGCATTTCCAGTTTTAAACCAGTGCTGCTGAGAGCGGAATTTGGCCCAAGGTTGCAGACTACGTGTGGGTGACGTGAAAGGATCTTGTATTTAGCAAACAGTCCTAATATAGAACCAGAACTTGCAAATGCTTATCCTTCAATCGGACTGATGGAGTGAGTAATAACTACTCATGTGAGTAAGGATTGACAAGATTGGTCCCAGATGTTACGGCCGTGAGGACACATCATGTCCCCAGCACATTACAAGCCCTCCAATGCCTTGTGCTGGTTAGTGAAGCTGAAAGAAAAGAAGAAATAAACCAAGTCCTTCTGCAAGGCTAGCAAGTGGTATAACAGCACCCAGAAAGAAAGCAGATGTGAACTAACAAACTTCCTGTCTGTGTGTCTAGGTCCTTTGAAAACCGTGTTGCAGATTAATGTGAAACCACAAATTATCACGTGCCTTGTGATCAGACTTGATGCCCCTTTCTAGTTTGCTAGTACATGTGACATCCCGGGATGTACTCCTGAGACTCCTTCACCATCAGCACTCCTCTTTCATTCAATTCTGCCGTGGGGAGCTTTTCTGTTATCCAGAACAGCTTCAGTTGCCAGTTTCAACTCCCTTCCCTTGGAGACTGCGACTAGCAATCCAGGACCCTCTCCCATTCTCCATGCTGCTTGAGCAGGGACTAGACAGGGCATTGCCAAGCTCTGGTCTTAGCAGAGCTCTAGTGAGGATTTGCTAGGGAGAGAGAGGTCCCTACGAGGAGGAAAGGAGTCATCTAGCAGGTGATCTTTTCTCATGGGAAACAAAAGCCAATATACAAACCCAATATTTAAAAGGGTGGGGATAGAAGAAAGAAGGTTGGCTGGTGGTTGAGCTGCTGGCCTGGACTGTTGGAGAGCCATGTTCAAGTCCCTGGTCTGCCATAGAGTTCCTATGTTACTTTCGGCAGGACATTTCATTGCTTTTTGCCTCGGTTCCCCATCTGTAAAATGAGGATAAGAGCACTTCCTTAATTCCCAGCAACGTTGTGAAGATAAATGCATTAAAGACTGCGAGGAGCTTAGACACTATGCTGACGGGTGTCAGATAAGGACCAAAGACAGCGCTGGAGTGGATCTGAACCTTCCCAGAGTGTAGAGGTGGTTTGTTTGCCTGCCTCTCTAATGTATGATGAAAACAACATGTTCCTTCTGGTACCAGCCTGGGCTGCTCTCAAGACAGGTGCTCCCTGAGGTGGCTGTTTTGCTTGTCTCTCCAGGTCGCTGCAGTCAACAAATTGGTATTTCAGGTATGAAGGTGAAGAAACTATTTTGTAAGGCTCATCCACACAAGTAAAACCATGATTTTATAACCAGAACCATCAGTGGGTTACAGGCAACATGGCTTAGTTTGTGTCTTCTGTCGTGTAGGGACACTCACCCTTAATACTGGATACTGCCTCCCCATAGTTACGTGTAGCCCGTATTAAATGAATTAAGAACTGTTTCTCGAGCGGATGTTTCTCGTGGGGTCTGCAGGGGTCTGTTTTCAGCCTGATGCTATTCAATATCTTTATCAATAATCTGTAAGAAAATATAAAATAATTGCTGGTAAAATGTGCAGATGACACCGTAATTTGTGGAGTGGCAAACAAAGAAGAGGAAACGCCCCTCTGGTTCACTTAATATGACAGAGGCCTTTGAAACATATGAGTTTTAATACAGCCAATTGCAAGGTCATACAGCCAGGAAAGAATGTAGGTTTACAAAAAGACCTGATAATGGATAGCCTGCTGTGCCTAGCATGCTGATCAATATAGTCTCACTACTTCTTTGTACTCCCCTATCTGTCTGCATCCAGCTGTTATCTCTAGCTTCATATTTACATGGTAAGCTTTTTGGTTCAGGAGCCATCTTTTGGTTCTGTGTTTGTACAGCACTTAGCACAATGGAGTGCTGGTCCATGAGTGGGACTCTAGCTGCTATGGTAATAAATAATAATAGCAGTAACAATGATAAATAGGTCACACTTACAAGATGGGGACTGGATCCTGGAAGGAAGTGACACTGAAAAGTACTCAGGTGTCAATAAACCAGTGGATTATGAGCTCCCAGTTCAAAGCTGTAGCTAAGAGGGCAAATGCATTCCTTGGTTGTATAAGCTAGGGCATCTCAAGCAGGAGTAGGGAGGTGGTATTTCCTCTGTGTACAGCTTCAGTGAAACTATTACGGGGATACTGTGTCTAGTTCTGGTGTCCACACCTCATGAACTAACCTTCTATCATTAAGGTGAAGAGCGGTAAATGACTTGGTCGAGGTCACATAGGGAGTCACTAGCAGAGCTGGGACTGGAGTTTTCCAGGTCTGAGTAGCAGGCCTGTTCTTTCTCCTCTGCACCACAACCTCCCCCCACTCCCTTTTCTTTTTTAAAGCACATCTGCCCCATTGCTCATTCTCCCTGCTTCGAAGTCACACTTTGTGTTCGTAACTTCTGGTGTGGTTGCTGTGAAGATGATGAGGTCACAAATGGAGGCGCATAACTTCAAGTGCAGGAGCAGGGGAAACCCACAAGAGAGGAATCCTCTGCTTTCATTCAGACATATCCCTCATGACAACAAACGAGGGAAGAGACGCAGCGTTGCCTCTTAGCAGATGGTCTGCCATGGAGTGTCAGCTTCTCTCTGAGTCAACCTCGCACCCCGCAGCAAGGCTGTGCTTGTTGTTGGTTAGCAGCTAAGAACAACATCTTTACGCATCAGCAAGACAGCATCCTTCCCGTCCTCCTGGCGTTTGTCTCCAACAGAAGCATGGAATGAGGGCTGATTATTTATGTTCCATTTCACTGTGTGGGTTATGTGTAACTTGCAATATTTGCTTTAGTAGGTGAATTGTGACTCCCTGGAGAAAAACCTGTGTTTGGAGGAGAAATAAAACAGCAGGGATGGTACACTGGATACGCAACGGTTAACCGAGGTGCCAATGTTGGGGCTGCAGTATCTCCCAGGGATTCTGATCCCATAATAATCCATCGAGCTCCAGTACTTTAGCTAGACACCATAGCCACTGATGCATATTCATGCTTCATACTGGATACTCTCTGCTCCCAGCATTCAGCCCTGTTGCTCTCACAACTCCTCTGCTACTGCCCTTTTCCTTCCCACTTTCTGCTGCTGGTCTTTTGCCCTCATTCACTGCTCCAGGATTTTCTTCTTCAGCTGCCCCTTTCTGTTCATGGCCGGAGCTGCCCTCGCCTCCCAGTTGCCTCTCTCTGCTCATTGAAAAAGGAAGGATGGTTGGTTGGGAGAGGTAGAGTCAATACCCTGCTCTGCTACAGCCTCTGAGCTTGGGCAAGTCATTTAGGTTTTTTGTGCCTCAGTTCCCCATTTAGATGATGGGGATAACAACACTTCCCTACCTCTCAGAGGTGTGGGGAGGATAAATACTTTAAAGATTATGAAGCACTTTGAGATCTACTGATGAAAAGTGCTGTAGATAGGGTGACCAGATGTCCTGATTTTATAGGGACAGTCCCGATTTTGGGGGCTTTGTCTTATATAGGTACCAATTCCCCTCCATCCCGATTTTTCACCCTTGCTATCTGGTCACCCTGTCTATAGAACAGCCAGGTGGTGGTGGTATCCTACAGCAGCAGTCTCCCACTCTCTTCTTCATGCTGAAATCCACTCAGCTCTCCCATCGCACTCTCTGCCACAGCTCTCACCACCCACTACAGTGGTTTCTCCGTGGTTGGTAGAGTCACAAGTCTGACATGACTTGCCACAGGACAGATTCTGTCCCCATCCCAGTCCCTGACAGCATCTAGTGGCCAGTATTGTGCCTCCAGGGACACAGAATTTCCCCTTGTCTCTCCTTCCCTCTGGAAGCACAGCGCAGAAGCTCAGTCCACAAATGTAGCTAGAACTGCCAAGAATGCTGCATGCTTAACAGTATATCCACGTCTCCTCCTGTCATTATTTATTGGCCTCAATGGCAAAAAAATAAGGCTGTTTAAGAGCAGAAATGTTCCAGGGCGAACTTTTCACTCACATTTAACTTGTTTCCATTCTCACCACCATTAAAATTCATAGCAATGTGAATTTACAGCTTGTGAATGGTATCAAATTAACAGCCCTGGAAAATGAAGTCCCCTGTTTATTATCTACCATATAGCGCAGTACCTGTCAGCCTGCTTTCCTGTTGAGCTGGAGGGAGCAGCGCAAGAGGAAGCTAGATGGCTCTGTCTCATTCAGGCCTTGCTCCGGCTGCTGAAGGTGCTGATGATGTTGCCAATGACTAACAATTGGCAACCAATATCTACCAGTTGTGGTGATGGCTTTTGTGATGATGTTGCATTATTGTTGAGTGCCAAAAATGTGCTCCACCAATTTTGTTTCACACAGTCTACTGAACAGCCACCAGATGGTAATAACATTCACTCATTATCAGGGGCACCGGAACTGGAAGTGCCGGCAGCCATGACCTCATCACTTTTAAAAGCCCTCCCACTTTTTACCAGCCATAAGGGCAAGCGATGGGAAGAAGGGGTAGAGAGGAGTGAGCAGGAGGCGAGGTCTCAGGGGAAAGAGTGGCAAGAAGGCGAGGCCTTGAGGGAAGGGGCAGTCCAGGATGGGACCACAGTGTCGGCCCCAGTGCCCCCGCCCCACTTCTATGGAGATTCCATCACCCCTGGTCATGACTGACCTGGCCTAGATTCAAATTAACCACCAAGAGTTGAAAGAGAAAAGACAAGAGTAGATATCTGTCTAAAAGTTATGATGTAATCCAGCTTCTGGGAGAAATTTTATGCCCAATATGTGAGTGGGGGTGGCGTGGGGTTAGGCTGGATGATTGTGGTGATTCTTTCTGTGACTCTGAATCCCTGTGTTCATCCCCTTTCTTCATGGGCCATTCAGGAAAACAAGATTGCATGTGTTGCCCTCAGCGTGCTCATCACACTTGCAGCTCAGCACTGAGCCAATGACAATAATTAAATCTCATGCTTCACAGCTTCAGCTGGTCACCTGCAGGGGTCAGGAAGGATTTTTCCCCCCTTGAGGCAAAATTGGTCAGATAAATTCTGGATTTGCTTACTCGTTTCACCTTCCTCTGGAGTGTCAGAGGTTGGCCACAAGATACAAGACAGAGTGCTCAGGGGTGGTACAGAGCACCTCTTTCTTAGAGGCCTGGCTTGGTGAGTCTCACCCACGTGGTCAAGGTCAAATAGAACACCAGATTTGGGGTAAGGAAAGAACTTTCCCCCAAATGAGACTGGCGGGGACTTTGGTGGGTTTCTTTGTTTGTTTGTTTTTTGCCTTCCTCTGCAGGATGGCACATGGATTGCCAGGTAGGTTCATCTGGGTATATCTCACCTACTGAATTCCTTGCAAGTGCAGGGGCCTCAGGCACTGGTGGCACCTCGGTGTCTCCTGAAATGCATTGGTCTAGCTAAAGTCATTGGGCTCAGTACAGGCGAACTCGGTGAAACGCAGTGGCCTGTGTATGGTGGAGTGTATATCCCACACTGTCTCTGAAAGCATTAAGTGGAGCTGGAGAACCCAATTATGGTACTTGGTTGCACCTGGAGGGTGGGCCAGGCCCAAGTGAAGATGAGTTCCAGCTGGAGGAGGAGCTGGGGGTTTACTCTAGAGAGAGAAAGCCCAGAGTAGAAAGAGGGCTGTAGGGAGAGAAGAGTAGAACTTTACAGTCCCTCTCTGGGCAGAGGCATGCGGGCAATAGGGAGACTCACTGCAAGGTCAAAGAAGAGGAAGCCCAGAGGAAGAATCGGTCCTGGGATTGTCCCCATGTTGAGACTCTGGCAAGAGGCCAGGAGAGACCGGGAGCAGCCACCAGGGTGGAGAAAGTTCTAGTGGTGAGCCCTGGTAAAAGGGCAGTATCCAGATTGCCAATGAGAAAGCCCGTGGAGGCATTCAGCTGAGGAACAGACCCTAGAGAAGACTTAAAAGGGATGAAGGCTTGAGGCTGAGGAGGACAGATTTCTATTTTCATCTTGGAGGACTCAAGGGAGGAACCCCAGGAGTTCCAGTTCTGAAAGAAGAGTGAACCTAGAGAGGCCATGGAGCCTGAGAAGGGTTCTAGTACAGAGTGGGCCCAGCCAGGGGCTGTGAGAAAGGCCTGCTGACAGGCTGAGGTGGGAAGAAGCCCAGTGAGATAGCAGGGGGTGGGCCTGAATAGACGTACCCTGCCTGCTCACTACAGGGTCCCTAGACTGGAACCCAGAGGAAAGGGGAGGGCCTGGGTTCCCCATGCCACTTGGGAAGGTGGCATGAAGCCCATCGATATAAAGGAATAAAGACTTGAAAAGCCCCGAGACAGGAGGGAGTAAGGACCATGGGGCGCAGACTTAGGAGCCAAAGACCTGATGTAAAGATGTTAGACTTCTGTTTCTTGGGGTCTGTTACCCTGGAAGGAGGAGACTGGCGGGGGAGACTATAGGTGTGCCTACACTTATGGTGGGGATTGCACCTCCGGAGCCTGGGTATAAATAGCAGTGTAGATGGTGAGGCACTCACTAGGCGAGTAGTGTCAAGACATGCCAGGACCCTAAAGTATTATACCTTACTCTCTACACACCCAAGCAGTACCTCCCCATCTATATTGCTGTGTCTAGCAGTGTAAGGTCCCACTGCTGGAGCCTTTCCCCATTCCCTCCTTTCTGCCAGAGCCTTTCACTGCCAGGGCTGCACATAGCTACACACCACAGTCTGGATGCAGCCTGCCTTTCACTGCAGTGTGTAGCTCCACATACCTATGTGCTGCCAGCAGTGTAGACGTGGCCTGTAAGTGATGTGACCAGAGGACAACCTCACAAGAAGAGGCAGACCACCACAGGCCAGTGCAGCTGTTGGAGGGGGTATTCAGTGAGAGGAGGTTGATATGCCATTCGAGAGGTGGGGGGAATGGTGAATCCAGTCTTCTACACTGTGATATACAGCTCAGACTACATGATCCAGATAGTCCCTTCTGGCCTTAAATTCTATTAAATCTATGAAAATAAATCTTGCTTTATTCAAGCAAAATGACCAGTGTTCAGAACAGTGTCTACATTTTCCCTTTGCCATGTAACCCTCTGACCAGACAATGGCTATTTCTACTCCAGCTGCTTTTAGGAATGCAATTTGCTACCAGTTGCATTTTTACATTTCTAATGTAATTCTTACCACAGTTGTAGAAGGACAATCAGCAAAGCATCATTTCCTATGAGTTGCATTTATGAAAGTGTTTGAGCGCAAAATCTCTCTTACTGGAAAAGGTGTGGGATGTACTGCATGTTTACTTCACCTCCTAGATTACCCAACAATTATTAGAAATTTGAGTGAAAAGGACACACTAATTTTAATAAAGATGACTGCAGTAGTGACATCGTACGTATGTGTGATAGAGCAGACTCATTTCCTGGAGTGGAAGCACGTGGGTGAAAGATTCTTTTTAGGCTGGGTTCAAACTATGACACACTTCCTACTTGGTTTAAGATGATTGGGGAATGTATGTAATTTCGTGCCTGCAGTTTCTTCTTTCAGTTCATCTGAATGTGCCAGTGCAAGACACGCACTTTGGCTGAGACTCTAAAGGACTTCACACTCAACTCAATAGTATTTTTCTGTCTGTCTCTCTGTAGTGTGATAGATTTTGAACATTGCATCTAATGAACTCCAAAATTTCAGAGAATGTTTTAGGCACAAGTGGCCAGAACCCTATTGACTTTTGGGAAAATCGGAAAACTGAAAGGGGAAAACTGGAGCCTCGGCTGATTAGCTGGTTAGTACATCCTTAGCTGTAAGCACCTCTGCAATTATCTATAGGTCAGGTTGGTTGATGGTAACCATTAATGCCTTCCATGATAACAAAACCCCATCTCCTCTCTGCCCCTCCTCCCAAGAGAGTTTAATATGTTGACAGTATGGATCACTTACATCCCACACAATGACAAGAATAGCTGTCGGAGGGACAAGACGGGGGAGGATTGGGGTGGGAGAGGAGGTGTGCATACAATCCCTGGCTTGAGAAAATAGGGAACCCTGGGATGGGGAAATGGGGCACAAGAGAACCCCTGCTAGGGAGGTAGATTAGGGCACTCTCGTATGGGGGATGGGGGCACACTGAAACGCTGCCAATGGACCCTGGTGTGGGAGAAGAGGGGTGGAAAGGAGGGAATAGGAGAACACCCAGAGACCTTGCTGGGGGCGGGGGATGGAAATGGAGGGGATGGGACACCTGGGGGTGGTGGGGAGATGGGGTGACCCTGACATGGAGGAAGGAA
This sequence comes from Chelonoidis abingdonii, assembly GCF_003597395.2. Classification (NCBI taxonomy): domain Eukaryota; kingdom Metazoa; phylum Chordata; order Testudines; family Testudinidae; genus Chelonoidis; species Chelonoidis abingdonii. The sequence goes on from NC_133774.1 coordinate 15,648,379, forward strand.
GAATGGAGGCCATGGAGAAAATGGGGGTCCTGGAATGGGAGGAGACAGCATGGGAGGGCACACAGGACTCCTGGGAGAAGCATCGGGGTACTCTGATATGGAGAAGGGGGCAAACATGGCCCTTGGCAGAGGGTAGGTTGGGACATGTAGGGCGGGGAGGGTGTGGCACACAGAGCTTGTGGGGGGAATGGAGGGCTGCAAGGAGCGCATGATGTGTTCAATGAGCTCTGCCCACAGAAGTCACAATAGTAACATCCTGATCTTTTATAGCACCTTGCCTCTAGGGATCTCCAAGTGCTTTGCAATCCATTGACTAGGCCTGACACCTGTGGGAGCTCAGTGTCATTGGCTCCCCTTTACGGAAAAGGAAGTTGAGGTACATAGTTGTCAGCGTTGCTGAGCACCCACATCCTTAGATGTGGTTAATTTGGTGGGGTTTTCAAAAGTGATAAGTCGCATTTTCAGAAGTGACTTGGGCACTCTAGGTGCTTAAGGCTTTGCGTACACCCACGTTTGGTACAAGTATGACTATGTCAGTTACAAGTCTGGTTTTTTTCGCTCTGAAAATAAGATGTGCCCAAGTGATTTCCTAAGTTCCCACAATAAGCTGGTTATAGAATCCAAGAGTCCTCAGGCTGGATTCACATAGCTCCAATGAAGCCATCAAGGACCAATTCGGCGTCCTGCTTTTTCACTTCCATTCCCTAGCTGCTGGGCATGCTCCAAAGCCCATGAAACCTAACCAGCAAAAGACAACTAGGCCATGCTCATTTCGGGAGGTCTATGCTGAAAAGTTAGGTTGACCATCCCTGCTGTGCGACGTAGTTAAGGTGACCTGGTCCCTGGTGTAGGTAGAATTCTTCCATCAACCCTAGCGCCTACTGCCTCTTGGGACGGGGATTATGTGCAGCAATGGGAGAAGCCCTCCTGTCAGTGTAGCTAGTGCCCACACCGAAATACTGCCCTGGTGCAGCTCAAGTGTGTTAAGTATCTCTGTACCCTCAGTCTTGGATTTAGTATCACTCCCTATCTGACTCAGGCAGGACTCTGATGTATGAAATGACTATCTGGGGTTTCTCTCTCGATAGCTGGGGTAGTCAAACCGTGGCTCGCAAGCCGCATGCAGCTTTTTTACAGTCAAAGTAGGCCCCCCCATGCCTACCCCCCTTCTCCTCCTACCAGACTGGGAGGAATGGGGGAGGTTTGGGGCTTCTGTGCTGTGGCAGGATGGTGAGGCTAGGGGCTTCCACTAGTGCCTGCTGAGAGTTGGAGAAGCACAGTTTAAAGGTCCACCCCCCAGTAGCTTGAGTTATGCCCCACCAGGCACATCCCCCCTCTTACCCTCAGTGGCCCCTCCTGGCAGCTCCCACGTGTTAGCTCTGTGCAGAAAGGCAGCAAAGAGCTGGCAGCTGCAGGGAGGGGCAGCTGCTTTAGCTCCTCAGGGAGAGGTGTCAGCAAAAACAGTGGCTCTCCCTGCAGCTCCCAGCTCTTTGCCACTGCTTCTCTCCATGGCCGCAGCTCCCAGCTTGCTAGCTCCAACACCTGCCATGCAGGGAGGGGGCCCGGCGACACCCTGTGACTGAGTGGGGCCAGCAAATCCTGGCAAAAACCAAGCAATGGGCATGTGACCCCACGTGTTCCCTCCACATGTCGCCTCTGCCGTACATCTGAAGCCCTGAGCCCTGGCAGGTGCTTTCCGGAGGGCTGAAGCCCTGAGTTGCAGCAGGTGCACCCTGGCTCTTGAACTTTGAAGATTGTTTTATGTGGCTTGGGCGGTCAGTAAGTTTGACCCCTGCTCTATAACTTTAGCTACGCTACGCGCCACTTTGGGCTGTGTGTAGGGAAGAGGTGGTACTAACCCACTGGGAGGCCCTAAGCAGGAATATTTGGGGGGCCAACACACAGAACACATACTAAAAAAGTGAAAATGGGGCCCCCTTGAGCTGCCTGAGGCCCTAAGCAATCAGTCTGCTTATGCCTAGCGCTGGCTCTGGTGTAGCGTATGTATCACGCTGCAGTGAGATGCAGGCTGGGTCTACACTGCTGCCTGTAGCTACATGTGTTGGTGAAAGGCTCTGGCAGGGGAAAGGCAGCAGGGAAATGCTCGACCCCCTCTGCCGGCCAGAGCCTTTCCCCACTGCTGCAGTCTTTTCCTCCAATGGGAAAGGCTCCCACAGTTGAGAGGCAGCAGGACACTCTCCAGCTAAAAATACTAGGGTAGATGGGGAAGCCTGGCTTGGACAAGTAGAGAACCATGTCGGGCATGTACTTCGGTACGTACCCGCTGCACTCTATTTGTTCCTCACCATCTATGCTGCTACTTACTCTCCTGCTGGAAGTTCTCCCTGAGCACACACTCCATGCCCCTCTGAAAGAAGTATGCAGTGTAGGTATATCCTATCTATCCTCCAAGTGGCCCCCAGATGGTGGAGTAGCGTGTGTCTCTGCAAGGGATGCTGATATCTTCTGTAGGTAGCTATTATTCATATCAAATGTGGTTACTTTATAAGTATTGCTATTTTTTACTCATCTCACTGCTCTGTTTGGTTGGATTTCCAGCTGTGACCCAGATGCATTTGTTGATCTGAGGAGCTCAGGCTACTGTATTAGAGTCACTTTATAAGTTTCTCGGCATTATTAATTATGCAGAAATTGAAGTCGAGTGCTCAGGAGCAGAAGCTTTCAATGAGGGCATCACCTGGCCTTCCTGTTCAGCTCCTTGCCTGTATCTGTTTCTCAGGGTCATCTCAGGTTGTTGGTGTCTCTCTCTCTGTTTTGTTGTGTCTCAGAGGTGTCACATAGGAGCTTGGTGCTTGCTGGCCCCAGTCCAACTCACTGATTCTTGGCCTGTTTTGCAAGCAGATCAGAGCCCATTGCTGCAAAGTGCTTTTATCTCTCAGATCTCAGCCTTCTCTGTGTCTGCGAGGAGTTGTTTCTACGAGTCCTTGCCCAAGCGCTCGGTTTCCAGGAAACAATGTGATGTTATCGGCATCCCTCATCCGAGGTTCATTTTGAGCAGCAAGATGGTGCAGTAGCTCCCTGCTTCAAGCTAAAGGTACATACTGTATTTCAAATCCAATTTCTAGTGGAAGTAGGTAAAGTGAAGGAAGGAGATAAGGACAAGGATGCCAATTCAGCTGGCCTAGCTGCCTCTCTCTGTTGAAATGAACGCCTTTAAAGGGCCAGACTTCAACATTAAAGGTGAGTTTTGGGGCACTCAGAAGATTGCTTCCTAATCAGCCATCTCACATCAGCTCAAAATGTTATTTTCAGCGAAGCACACTGGAGACCTCTGGTCTACACTGCCCTGTTCATCTTCAGTTTTCTTTGTGAAGCAATACTTAACGGAGACATATTTCAGTGCGACTGGAAATTGGGGTGTCAGACCAACACTCTGCCTTGAAACCCATGAATGGAGACAGGCCATGTGTATACAGCAAAGCTGGGCCAAGTTTTTCAGCTGAAACTTTTTTGAGTGAAAAATGAAGATTTTGATGACACAAACATTTTGTTGAATTTGTGCCATTTTTGCCAAATTGGTCATGTCAGCAAAGAAAAATCCATTACTCACACGGCTCTAGTCTACAGCCTTAAATTTCCCCTGGGCGGCACTAGTTTTATTAAGGCTTTTGTCTCCTCCTTCATCAGGCTTTTTATTAACAAGATACTAGATCGTTGTGTCCTGTCCTACTGCACTGTAATGGGATTCTATGTCAAGGTCAGAGGTGAGAGGCTCATTGAGTTAACCGTTCATTCTTCAAGTTACCTTTTACCAAAATGGTATTAAATAATATTTTGCATATTCAAAGCACTACAGAAATTTTTATTAGAGGTAGATGGGGGAAGTTGAGGAGAGTATCAAGTCAAAGACAAGGGCTGACAATTCCATTTTCTTTCTTGAGGCTACAGGGCAGTTAGACGCTATGGATGGGATATAGTGTATGCTGTGCAGGCCTAACTGACACTGATGATAAAAAAAATGTACTGGAGTGAATTCCAATTCACCATATTAAAACCATGCTCTGTCTCAGTTTGCCCATTTGGCACTAAAATCACTTACCCTCCCTCCCAACAGGATTTTTATGAGGCTAAACGTGTTGGTGTTAGTAAAAAGCTCTGAGATCCTCTCATGGAAGGTGCTGGAGAAGTGTGCAATATTATCATTATGAGAGGTGTTCCTTCCAGATCACAACTGAGGCCCACTTAGCAGCACCGTGTGGAGAACTTTGTACTGCTTGCTGCCCATTCTGCACCCGGACTGTGGATGTACAGAGGACTTGTGTCTCCAGGCCTATCACTCCAGTGCCATACACAAGCTCTAAATTCCCCCAGCAAAAAAAACAAATTAACAAACCTTTAGTACCATCTAGTTTGGGTACTACATTGGTTGTTGTGCAAAGGGTGACCTCAAGTTAAGGCAGGATTTGAGAATCCCTTCTCTTAGCCCTAGGCTGATGTCTTGGATGAAGGAGAATGGGCAATGACCTTGCTGATTAATGGAACAAAGCTGATGCACTGACTGCAATGACAACAGCAAAAAATAGGTTCATTAGTATTGACACATGAAATTTAATGAATTTTCATTTAGTCTAGCAGCTGGTGGGGGAAGGGAGGAAATTCAGTCAGTGACAAATGACTCCTAAATGCTGTTAATTAAAACCAAATGGTTAAAATGAAGCTTAGAAAAGATTTCCTGCCTGGCTGGTGAGGCAGGTGCCAGGGAAAATTGCTCTGAAGGGCTATAATTTGCAGTTTGGTTACCCAGGAAGCCTTTTCTGTCTCTCCACATACTGCCAATGGCAGATGTGTGGCCTGAGAATGGAAATAGCCTCCCTCTGATCTTTCCCAGTGTAATGGCAACCCTGGCTTCACCTCATTCAATAAGAGTCATTGCTGGGGAGCTGCATAGGCCTGGTGTCTGAGGCTGCTTCTCAGGCGAAGAACAGCAGGCAGCCCGTGTTCTCTATGCCTCACTTCAGATTCACCAGGACAAGGAGCGGTAGGAGGGTGGGATGGAAATTAGAGGTGGGTAAATAAAGGGGTGATGGGTATGGGTTTGTGGAACCTCATCAGGGAGGCACTGGGAATTGCAAAACCAGAACCGAGGAATGATTTGGATCTCAGTCCCGTGTTCAGGCGTATTTGGATGAACAGTTGCAATTTGGGTTCATATACAAGCTTTCCCCAGCAGATGATGAAGCGTAGACCAGGAAGGAGGTTCTCAGACTTGCTGAGAACACGGATCATATCTAAGGCCTTTCATTTCTGGATTTTATTTTATTTTCCTAGCAATTTATCAGTGTTTATTTCAAAAATTAAAAAATCGGTGACAATCACTGCAAAAAATGAACTTCATGGTCTTCTGGGTAAATATCAGGGTTAATATTGGGGACTGGGAGGACAGGAAAAAAGCAACAAAGAGAAAAGTAGGTATGCCTGATACTCCAGTGACAACAGGTGGTGAGGTGGAAAGGGGGTGCCCAGCATTTGCAGGGAGATTGAATAGGAGCGGGGGATGTTCCATGGGAAAAAACCCTGGGGTCACGCTGAAGGCCCTAGGTCAGGAGAGGGCCAATTCTCATGTCATCCCTCTCCATGCTGCTCCCCACTGCTCTGCTGCAGCAGCCGCCAGCCAGCAATTACCCTCTGTGCAGGTCGCTCTGTTGCCATCTAACAGGGGATCTCCAAGCAAGGAGCTGGGTCTGGGAAGTTTGAGCAGGTGTAAAATCTGGGGAGAAATCAGAAAAATCCAAACATTGGCTTTTTCAAACCCTGGGAATTTGTTTTGGAGATTTTCAGTAATAACCAAAAACAAAGGACTCCAATCATATCCTTAATGTGTAGATTGTCACATGGACACCTGTTTCCCCATTCACAATCACATCTCCCTCCCGCTCATGCTCCATTCAGTATGACAGAACATTCTTGGAAGAAATGCAGCAAATGCTCACCTGGGCAAGTGATCTTAGGAAAGTGCAGACACATTTTCACCAGTCTTGTGGCATTGTGGTCTGTTTGAAAAATCGTTATTTGCTCAATCTCCTTTTAGTCTTCATTTCCTCCTCTTCCGTGTTCTGTTTCTTTAGCCTGGAAACAAATGGGAGAGCAAGCACAATATAACCAGCCATCGAGAGGTGTTACATAGCCCATTGCTGGCCTGTGGAGCCTCTGATCTAGAGGCTTAGGCCCAAGAGTGGCAACAAAAGCTCTGAGTTCTAATTCTGCTTTCCACCCCGTTTCTGCCCCACCCTCATCTTGAGCAAGTTACTTCTTTTTCCAAAAGGGCAATAACAGAGCTTTCCCCCTCCACCCCGCCACCTCCTGGATGACCCTAGCCTTGTGCTAGTGTGAGAGTTAAATAGAATGAGTTTGCAAAGGTTTTGTTGTCTAATTATGTATATTGAAGTAGCACCTAGTCAGTGTCACATTGATTAATCAACATATAGTAAATGACATTCTTTGCCCTAAAGAGCTTACAATCTGAGGCCAGACGTACACTAGAAAAGGTCTGTTGATCAAACTACAGTTTCTAGATATAGCAAGTTCCCTGAGCAAAATAAGATTTTATAACTTTATAAGCTGGTATAACTGTGTCTTCACAAGGGCTTTTGCAGTTAAAGAAATGTCCTCAAACGTATAATGTTGAGCTGGCCTAAGAGATAAGACACTAATATGCTTCTCAAAACGCACATATATTATAACTTCACACTGTGCTTCTAACATCACATTGTTACTACTGATACCTATTCGGTTTTTGAACATTTTTGTGTTTTCAGTGGTTCATATTTTCCTTTTTTTCCTCTCCTCTTTCTCTACCTTTCCTCACTTTTTCCATTATGCCACTGAAAAAGGGGGGAAAGTGAAGAGCAGCAGGGCACCAGGACTAGTGCAGATGCAAAAGAAACTAGTTTAGCAGTTTTGCACACATCTTCGGAGATAGTGGTGCTTGAGGGCTAAAATTCCTGCCTATTCTCAAAGCCCCCCGTCCCCCATCACCATCAGTGGGAGGAGTCTTTCTTGTGGTAGCTGGGTGTCAGCAACTTGGCACAATCCGTCTTTCAAACGCTCAAGCGCTCTCCTCTGCTCTGTGCAAGTCTTGACTTCACCTTGCAGGTTAACACCAATCCCTGAGTCCTCTTGACTCATTCCACTGTGATGCTGACATCCATCCCTGGACGCTGGCCACTTACAGAATTTCCAGATCCTCAGCACACAAAAGTGCCATGTGCCTCAGTTTACTAGTTTTAGCTTAAACTGCCGCTCCTGTAAACCACAAAGCACCTGACAGCACTTACAATAAAACAAAAGCAAAAAAAAAGATTTATTAAATTACCGGTAAGTCTAAAGATTTAACTAGAAATACGAGCAAGTGGTGGAAACAAGTGGTTACAATACAAAACGTGAACTCTGGTCTACATTTATTAATTGTTACCTTTCGTAGCTAAACAAGTGGATTTTCCCCTAAGAAGTTCAGTCTTTTGCCGAGCTAGCTGGTTTCAGACAAAGCAGGATCCAAACATTCATAAATGTTCCTCACACTCTTCAAGTGGTTTCCTCAGTGATGGACGTGGAGTATCTGTCCCCACACTCTGTTACAAGTCTTTTTTGTTTCTGTTCATAGACAGGATGGACCCCTGTCTTGTTGTAGAGTTTCTTTATTAGCTTTGAGTGATTTTGACTGCTGTTGCCTCTGATGTTTTCCCAGTCAAAGTCTTAAGATTGGTCTACGTGAGGAAATTAGGAGAGTGTAACCCACGCTCCTGAGTGATGCAGTTAATCTGACCTGACCCTCAGAGTAGACAGTCCTAGGTCGACAGGAGAATTCTCCCATTGAATTAGCTACTGCACTTGAGGAGATGGATTGCCTACACCACCAGGAAGAAGCTCTCCCGTTGGCATAGGTGTGTCTTCTGTGAAACTCTACAGCAGCTCCAGTGCAATGTTTAAAGTCTAGACAAGCCCTCAGTATTGCTCAGAGTTAAACTATTGACCCTTCCATTGCATCAACGGCCAGACAGGGTGGGGTGGCAACTTCCCCTTGTCCAAATGGGCCATTAAGAAACCATCCAGTGACTAATCTACTTTTTAACTCCAAGTCCAAATAGCATACTTTCAATATAAATACATTTATTCCTTAAATATTACCCATACATACATCTGACAGTGATTATGAATCTTGACAAGTTAGGAGCTTTCTGTAGCTACCTTAACATGTTATGCTTTATGGATAAATATCCTGCAAGACATCTGTCTGTCGGGTCTGAGGTGAGAGATGTTCACAAAGAACAGAGTATATTTTGCAAAGGGGATCTCTGTGTCACAGTTGGGGCAAGTTGAGCTTTGGTAGGTCTTAGTGCTGATTGGGACATTCTGGACCACTCAGTCCTACACAGGGTTGCCAACTTTCCAATTTTTCAAAACTGGACACTACATCCCCCACACCCCCACACCGGGGCTCTCATTCTCACTGAGAAGCTCCGCTGAGCCATCATGAGTAGTGAGCCTGGCCACCGGCCCTGCTCATCAAATGTTGCGTGCAGTGAGGATCCCTCCCCTGGTGTCACCAGTACCTATCTCGCTGCCAGAGCCGGGAGCCAGTTCCCCCAATTAAGCTTCTTTCCATCAGCTCAGCTTCAATTGCTCTTCCTGCCCTCCCAGCGGTGGAAGCCAGTTACTGCGGTAACAGGACTGTTGGTATCTGGTCAGCAGTACTGACCGGACACTGCACAGGTCCCCTTTTGACTTTCCAGTCAAAAACTGGACACCTGGCAACCCTAGTTCAACAGTTGATAAGTGCAGCAAGCAGCCTTCAGTGATATTTCCCTAAGAGTTACACTTCATTTATGGCTTGAACGCCCCATGCAATGAAGTCTCATGATGTCCCTGGCTACATAGTTCTGCTGTCTGAGTGACCTCACAGACTAAAATTCTTATCCAGTGTCTAATCCCAGTTTCCCCTGCTCTAGTTGCAGACAGAGAAAGCCCCAAGCTTCAGTGTTTGGATCCAGATCCAAACTTTCTAAAAATGTGTGAAAGTGTTGGGGAGGGCTTCATAACTTTCTTAAAGTCCAGGCTTTTGCAGTGGGCCCATTCAGTCCTTGTCTTGTTGTCTTTAACTCCTTTGCTGTATTCCTCTTTCTTTTTTGTTACTGCCCCTCAAGTATTTATAGACTATTATCACTCCCATCCTGTCTTTGGTGCCTCTTTTCCAAGCAGGACATATCCATTTCCTTCAGTCTCTTTAGAGGATAGGCCTTCTGTCATTTTCAATGCCCTTCTTTGGACTTGCTCTGAAGTTCATCTGCTTTCTGCAATGGGGAGTCTTGAAGTGCATATAGGACCCACTGTGCTCTTAGTAAGACTTTATCGGTATTATCACCTCACTAAAGTTTCACATGAGCCCTCCATGGCCACAAACCAGAATAAAGTTTGCTGCTTTGTGAGCAATAGTGTCACACTTCCCAGTTACGATTAATTTATCTCCCATCTCCCTTTTCAACCCTTTGTATTACAGCCCTCTAACAGTATCAGCATTCTTCCTCAGCTTGCTTTTATTTCCCTCCCCAAGCCTGTTACTTGCATTTTTCCACATCCCATTTCACCTCCTTGAGTTCGATTTCCTGCAGGAAAAGCCCATAAAGCTCAGTCCTGCCTCCACTGAAGTTGGTGGAAGTTTTGTCCCTTGAACTTCACTGAATCTTTCATTTTTCAAATGTTTCCCTATTAAGGAAAAGAACAGATAGGCCACATTCAGTGATGCATTAGCAGATTCTTACACTGGCGCTAAATAACTCCATTAAAATCAGTGGCCTCTCCTGAGTAACAGCAAGATGTGCTTTTGCTGCAGAGAAGAGGTTCAGATCAAGACACAGTTCACTGCTCTAACCAAATGCAGCTATCAAGTGGAGTAACATTCGCATAGCCCAACAAGGATTCTTCACGGATGATTTTTGTACTCCTTGCCTAATCCACTCAGCCAAATTGCACTCTCACTTACGCTAGGGACCTCTGTTTTTGTTACTGAAATAACCAGACTTAGGTCCTGTCTACATTAGAGAAGTGTTCACTGGTGTAACTACATCTTACCAGTGTAGTAACTTACCAGATTGCAGGTGTGTGAGGAGACAGACTCCCCACTAGCTGTGACCAGGCTAGTGAACCAAAAATAGAGTTGAATTGCCGCCACATGAATGGTGGAGGGGCTAACTGCCCCGAGTACATACCTAGCATCTCAGATGGATAAGTAAGTGGCTATGCTCTATTTTTAGCACATTCGCTACATCAAAGCTAGTGTGGATATAATTTCTCCTTGACCTAGACACACCCTTAGTTCCACACTACACGACGGTATTGCAGCTGCATTAGCATTTGCACTGCTGTAACTAGATGAATTTAGGCTTTACCTCAATGAGGTTTTAAAGGTGTGTTGTTAGAGCATGTTAGCTAGCTTAACTTACCACCATCTAAAACTCTTGTCAAGACAAGGTAAGCTGTACTTTAGTATGTGCTAAAGGGGCTAAGTTAAAGCCTGCAGTCTAATAAATGTGCACTTTCACAAATAAACTGCAATGTATGCAAAAACCTTCCATGCTAATGGATCTTTTATGCAGACGAAAGTGTGACACTGTTTCAAAACCAGTTTCTTTCATTCAGAAATCAGTAATGGAAATAGGCTGTCTACAAACAGCTATTTATGACTTAATTTTAAAGATTCTGGGCCATACCCTCAGTTGACGTAAATCGATTTAACTCCTTTGACTTAAATAGAACAAGGCCAATTCACATCCTCTGGCCCTCTTTTTCTAGTGCAATCTTTAATGGAAATGTTGATTATTTCACTTATGAAATATAAATGTTTCTATAATGCAGGCATCTGTAGTGGAACTCTAGCCTATACAAAGAAAAACTAACAGCTATAAAAAACATACAGCCTTTTCTATTTTTTCCAACAATTTGATGCAATGAGCCATATTTTTATTCATAATTTATAAGAAAAGTTTTATGCAGACAAAAGGACCATTCCGTTGTGAAGAAAAATACCTGTTGTGAAGCAATCTCAGTGAAGTGTAACACTTTAAACAGATCTACACAATATTAGCATATATTTGCTCAGAAGGATAATAAATACCAACCATCTTGGACAGCAATATCAGCAAAGCTATTTCTCCAAAGGGGATTAACCGTTCCCACCACTATGTATGGTTTTATATATAATTTCTGGAACTATTTTTTTCCCTTGCAGCAATGCGTAGATTTAAGCCCAGAAGGGATTATATAGACCATCTCATCTGACATCCTGCATAACACAGGTGATACAATTCTATCTGGTGAGCCCTGCAGCTAGCCCAGCTACTGGTGGTTGAACTAGAGCGTTTCTTTTTAAAAGTTTGCGTTGTCATAGCCCTAGTCTACACTACAGAGTTAGATTGTCACAAGGCAGCTTACATCGACCTAACTCTGTAAGAGTCTACACTAAAATGTCACTCCCACCGACGTAACTCACCCGCTATGCTGACTTAATAACTCCACCGCAGCGAGAGGCGTAGCGCATAGGTCGACACAGGTAGATGCAGTGTCGTCATAAACACCGCATTGCTGACATCGACTGTTGCTGGCTTCCAGAAGCCATCCCACAATGCCCCCCATTGACAGTTCAATCAGTGCATAAGCTCCTGGTGAGACCGTGCAGCGCTGGCAAAAGGAGCATAGTGTGGACTTGCAGAAGCGATTTAATTACGGATGTGGCTGTACGCTGACATAACTTAGGTTGACATAATTTTGCAGTGTAGATATACCCTTACTGCTATGGCCCTCAGAGCTGGCTGATAGGTGTAACACATTTATCATCACAGAAATGAGTGCACCAACCAACTGGCAAATAGCTGAGCAGCAGAGTTGGTTTCATTTTTAACTATATTTTTATTTTTTTATTTATTTGAATTTTGAAATTCTGATGAAAAATCAGTGTGGGGGGGGGGACACATTTTTCTCCTCCTTTGTTTGTGCACCATACTGCTGCACAACAGCAAAGGCTCTATTCTCATGCAGCAGGGCTAAATTCACTCTTGAGGATGGCAATGCGACCTGCATCCTGCGTTGTGAGCATCAGGCCATGAGATGGAAGGAGCCAAGGTAAGGAATAGGGGCCAAAGAACAGGGTAAGCCTCTGTTTGTTCAGAAATTACTGTGGGCGCTTTAATGTCCATAGAAAGAAGACAAGCCCTCAGTTTATAAGACTACCTCTTTGAAATTAGACCTGTACGCTAATCTACCCTGAAAGCAATGCATTGGGTTTATTTAGTAGGAGAATCTCAGAGAAAGACAGCCCGATTCACTAGAGTCTCAATACTTTTGCCACCATTTACACCACTGCAAAGTCCCGTTCAGATGTGGTCATGTTTGACAGCTACTTTGTACTGGTATAGCTGACTGCACAAGGTAATGGTGAACGAAGCCAGGAGTCTGCGACTCTTGTTGATGGAGTTGCCCAGATCTCCCCATTTCATAAGGGGGGTTGTCCCTTGGGTGGTTTGAATCCTGGAGCGGGATATTTGCTTTACAGGGATTTTAAATACAATGTGTTCTTGTGTGCGTGGCACTGATAAGTAACAATGCACAAGGCATAGCTCTCTTTCAGGGGAGGTGGGATTCCTTTTCAGCTGAGCAACAGTTTGGACACCAAGGGCAAGCAGACAAATGTGATACAAAGGGAAGGTCTGTAGGAATGCCTTAGACATGGGGATCCTTACAGGAACTTGTCGGGAAAGAAGTAGGGCTTAAGGAGGGATTTGAAGGAGGAGCAGGGAAGCACTCAGAGAACAACTAAGAATTTGAAATACTATTTAATATGATAGAACCATGCCAGAGGGCCTGGTGGAAAATGAAACCAGTGCCCAACTTTTCATCAGGCAAACAGAGAGGATCGTGTATTTTTAAATGTGAAAAAGATGGTAGATGGCCCAATCTGGAATTAGATGTAGGGACACGTTGGATTTTGTGAGACATATGGTTACCAGCTCCCAGGGGAGCACAGTGGAGAAACGTACGCTTGAGGGATGTTCAGTACGCAACATGCCAGTTTTGTATATTTCAGGTCTCCCCGTGTTTAAACTTGTTGAAGGGGTTGTTTAGAGCCAGGACATAATTGCATAGATTAATATGAAGTGGTTTTAGCAAACTCTGAGGCAAGTTTGCACTGGAAGTGCATTTCACCTCCCTGTTGCCTTGTAGCAAAGGGTGCCACAGTCTGTCTATTGGATTGTGGGTTCTACAAACAGTAGCAGCAGCAACAACAGTAGTATTTCTTCTTTAGACCTCAGTCACATGGAATATTATCCTTAGAAGGCACTCAGCTTTTGTCTTTAATATACAGTTGGCAATGTCTGTATGAACACACTTCCGAAGAACTGATCGTGATCTCTAAAATAGACAACTCACACTAGTGATGGGAAGAATTTCCTGTCGCTGTCTATCAGGGATACCCAAACTTTGCCCAGATGAGAGATGCAATAGAACTTGCCACTGGGTCATGGTGGACAGACAAAGCACCACGGACTCCTAGTGCGTGTTTGTGACCCTTGGATGTATAAACAGGGGAGTAGTGCGTAAGAACAGGAAGGTGCCTTTACCTCTGTTTACAGCACTGGGGAGACTGATACTGGAATAGTGTGTCCATTTCTGCTGTCCACATTTTGAAAAGGACATTGCAAAATCAGAGAGTTCAGAAAACAGCGGTAAAAATGATTTGAGGCCCAATAAAAAAACGACTTATTGTGACAGACTTATAGAGTTCAGTCTGTTTAGCTTATCATCAGGAAGATTGAGAAGTGACTTCACTACAGTGTAGAAGTACCATTATGGGAAGAAAATACCAGGTACTAAATTTAGCAGAGAAAGGCAGAGCTAGAACCAGTGGCTGGAAGCTGAAGCCAGACAAATTCAAAGGCACTAATTTTTAACAATGCGGGTGATTAACCATTGGAACAAACTAGCAAGGGAAGTGGGGGATGTCTTCGGTTCAAGACTAGATGCCTTTCTGGAAGGCGGGCTACAGTCAGACAAATTATTGGGCTCAATGCAGGGGCAACTGGGTGAAATTTAATGGACTGTGATATACAGGATGTCAGACTAGATGATCTAATGGCCTCTTCTGGCCTTAATGTCTATAAATCTATGGCCAGGAGCTCAAGCTATTTTTGTTATTATTTATGAGTATCACAGTAGTACCTAGGAGCCCCAGTCATGGCTCAGGACCCCACTGCACTAAAGACTGTCCAGACAGAGTCCCTCTTTGATGGCTCCTGCCCCAAAGAGCTCATGGTCTAACTAGACAAGACAGACACAGGCTGGGGAAAGAAGTAGAACGCACCAGATGAACAAACAATGGGATCGTACCAAGTCATGTTAGTGCCACAATTATAATTATTATTATTATTATTTTTTGGTGAGTTTAGCAGGAGGGGATCAGCTACAGGGAAGCAAGGTGACCAGATAACAAATGTGAAAAATCGGGACAGGATGTGGGGGGTAATAGGAGCCTATATAAGCAAAAGCACCAAATATTGGGACTGTCCCTATAAAATTGGGACATCTGGTCACCCTACACGGAAGGGAGAGGGACATTGAAGGGGACAGGGATGGGGAGAAGAGGGTAAGAAGAGTGACACTGAGGTGAAGAGACTGTGATGGAGAGCCCAGGGAAGGGTTGGTGCAAACAACCAAACAGCACAAGGCAGAGAAAGTCCACTCACAACTGTAGAGAGTTCTCCAAAGGTCCTGCTTTGGCTGCTTCTGCGCCTGCTGTCTGAGTCTCTGCCTGGCTCCTTTTTGCTACTTTCTCCCAAGCCCACAGGGCCAGGGAGGTATCACCTAAGTCCTAGTCAGGGGCACTGGAACAATGTGTATGGGGAGGTGCTGAGAGCCATTGAACCAAACTGTAAACCCAGTATATGATAGAAACCACTTCATGCCAAGGGGTGTGGCAGCATCCCCAGTACCCTTAGTTCCAGCACCTATGGTTCTGGTGCCTCAGAGTGTGTGTAGGAGGTTTCCCCTGCATTGTTCTGGCACCAGAGGGGTTTGGTGGGGACAGGAGTGGCCCTGGCTGGGCCCCATTTTGCTGCTTCCTTACCAATGCATCAATCCTTGCTTTGGGTGCTTCTGCCTGTACCAAGCTGGAGTCTAATGGCAAATTCCCCAAGTGTGTGAGCTTCCCATTTGCTTTCCCTGTAACCAGTAAATTCCATTTGCACAAACGTTCTTAGAAAGCAAACTCAACGGGGCTGTGAACACAGCCAAACCCAAGCACTACAAAATGGGTGGAGATAAAGAGATCATTTTCCTGGCACCATTAGTAATAACAATTTCAAAGTCATCCTTTTTGGGTGTTCATGAAGAACCTGTGGGGCCTGACTGTTCCCTTCCTTGTCTCTTTGGGAAGCCATTTATGTAGGTGCTAAGTGGATCTAAATGCTCCCATCGGATTTTGCACTGGTGGAAATGGCTTCACAAGGCAGAGAAGAATCAGGCTGTTGGCATCTACCCCCAGTGAAGGCTGGAAGGCAAATCAGTCAGAGAGAGATGTAGGTGGAGGACCTGTTTACAGTGAAAAATTCAGCTATATGGTATCTAAGGCCAAACAGGCTCAAGATTGGCTCCTACTTATGATTTATTAAGATACTGTGGAAAAACCCTCTTGTGCAGGGTTACATACACAAGGATGGATTTTTCAGCATTACTGTTGCAATTGACAGCTGCATAAACTCAGGGAAAGAGAAGTGAAGCTATTTATCCAAGGTCACGCAGTAAGCTTGTGGCAGAGCTGGGAACTGAATAGAGATCTCCAAATTCCCATTCTAGTCCCGTCTAGCTCTGGACCACTATGTCCTATTAGCATTCACTGAGGGTATGTCTACTCTATAAGCGCTACAACAGCACAGACGTGCTACAGCAACAGAAGGGAGTTTTCCATTGCAGTAGTAAACCCATCCTCATGAGAGGCAGTAACTGGGCTGCCAGAAGAATTCTCCTAACGATGTCTATACTGGGTTTAGGCCAGCTTTACTACATTTCTCAGGGTGTGAATTTTTCACACCCCTGAGCGATGTGGCTAGGTCAACCAGGGTTTTAGGTGTGGACCAGATCTGAGTTACAGGTGGAAAGGCTTTCAGTGTGTAGTATGAAGACGACCTGAAACATAAGGCCTTGTATCAGAGGTCTGGTATGAGGCCTGAGGCCTGGGCTAAAGTAATGGTCTACATTGCTAATATAAAGCAAAGTTAAGTTGTGAGCAAGAGGCAGGCCCTGCTCACAGAATCTGGCAAGAACAGAGCTGATATTGCAGAAACACTTGTGAATTTCTTCTTGTGCTAGGCATAAGACTACATACACAAACACATTCCAGCAAGGTGGTACAAGAACACCTCAATACCAAACACATTGCCCAAAAATAACAGGAACACTCTAACCCATCCTAAAGATGAGGTCAGGAGGACAGCATGATGGATAGAGATGTTTTGATCAAACCAACATGTGCCAGCTAATGGGTGGCAACCAAATATGTCAGAGGGTGGCACCAGGCTACATCAGGAGTAATGCGTAACTTGTTTGTATTGGTATATAAAATGGAGTCTCAGAGGGAGTGTCTTTGGCTGGCCTAGGGGATAATGGAAAGTCCCACCATTAACGGAGCTAGTCCATTGCAACGGGCATACATATGTTAATGTACCTGTAACCATGGATCCTGGACACTAGGACCATGCTTCATTGACAATAAACCTGATCAAGTTCCTTTGCTATGAACTGAGTCTGTGGATTTATTGGGTCATTCGATCGGAGCCTACTATCTCCGCTATCTGCACAGAGTTGGGACAGCAGGCTGAAAGAACAACCAAACATCTGAACATACAGGGAAGTACAGGTATATGGAGCAAAAAATGAAAGTATAGCTCATCCAAACTTTAGTATTTTTAGGGAGACCCTGAAGGAGACATATTCATAAATGTTCAACATATTCATAAATAACCTGGAAAAAGGGGTAAACGGTAAGGAGGCAAAATTTGTAGCTGATACAAAATTACTCAAGATAATTAAGTCCAAAGCTGACTGCAAAGAGTTGCAAAGGAACCTCACAAAACTGGGTGTCTGGGCAACAAATTGGAAATGAAATTCAGTGGTGATAAACGCAAAGTAATGCACATTGGGAAACATAATGCGCGCTATACATACAAAATGCTGGGGTCTAAATTAGCTGTTACCACTCGAGAAAGACATCATGGACAGTTCTCTGAAAACATCTGCTCAGTGTGCAGTGGCAATCAAAAAAGGTAACAGAATGTTGAAAAGGGTAGATAATAAGACAAAAAATATCATAATGCCACAAAATATAAATCCATGGGACACTCACACCTTGAATGCTGTGTGAAGTTCTGGTCACCTCATCTCAAAAAAGATATATTAGAATTGGAAAAAGTAAAGAGAAGGGCAACAACATAGATTACAGGTCTGGAACAGCAGAAGCGCCAGAGAAGCCCCAGCACCTCGATCCTGGTCCCCTGCAGAAGTGCAGGGGATGGTGGAGGAAGCCCCAGCACCTGGACGCCTGCTGCAGCTCTGGGACTGGAGAAGCACTCACTCCCCGCTGCGGCCCCAGGGCCATGGCATGGGAACAGAGCTTCTCCAATCTTGGGGCCGTAGTGGTTTGAGGGGAGCAGAAAGGAGCAAAGGATTGAGGGAGGGGTGGAATGAGGGGGACCCTGGGTGGGTGGGACCTCGAGGAAGGGGCAGAAAGGGGTGGGACTGTGGGCGGGGCTGCAGGCAGAAAGGGCGGAAGGGGATGGGACCACAGGAGTGGAGAGGGGTCCTCCCACTTGCTCTAGTCCTATAACACAGCCTCAGCCTCAGCATGGCCCTGTAACATATTCCCCTGAGTGCACAGCAAGAGAGCTGTCCGGTCCCTTCCTCAAGCACATCTACTGCCGCTGTCCCTGCTACTTGACTTGACTGAATGCTCTTTGCACTCCCTGCTTGCCTTAAATTCACACCACATCACTGTCCTGCATGTTAGACCCACCCTTCCTCTATATTTGTATAGCTCACACTAGGGAGCTAACAGGTCAGACGATAGATTGCCTTCCCCAGTTGAAGGTCTGATTCAATCAGTTCCCTTGGGGGTGTTTTTTTAACCCCTTAGGTGTGTTTTTTCCACACACATTTGTTACAGGCTGCAAAGGAAGTGAGAACATTCTCTCCCAGTCAAGCAAATCAGCTGCTAAGAAATGAGAGAAATTAGGAGCAAGGCATGACACAGAAGAGATGTTTGCACCACAGCCCTGGAACGGGCTCAGCGGAGAGTCATGCTTCTGTAATCTTTTGAAGAAAAAAAAAAAAAGAAAAAAAAATTGATGCCACTAACCACACTGTGGTAACCTCTAAATGCCTAATCTTGGTGGGTAAACAGCAACTGAGCCTGCACCACTGAAATCTGGGCTGCTCTGAGAGAAACTGGTTTGTTGGAATAAACTTGGTCCACATTTTTTTTTAAATGATGCCACTTATTATTCATTATTGTTATGACTGTGTATTTGTTAAGAACTGACAATGTGATCAGTGCTATCTACACAAGGTACAAAATGCAGTTAGCCCATGCCCCCAAAAGCCTGGGCACTGGGCTGGAAATTAGGATACTTGGCTATTATTCCTGGCTCAGCCTCTGGACAATCGTGTGCTCTTGGGCAAGTCACATTTTTTCTATTCTACATAGATTCTTATACTGAGCTTATTACTGTGCTAGCTGAGGCCTCACAGTAGTGCATTGAGCAATATGGTTAAACATCTGTCACATGTTATTGGGTTTCCCTTCCTCTCCTCAGAAGGAGATGCATGTGCGGTGGAGTGTCTTCTTGTCATAGGGTGTGGTGGGTTTTTTGTTGGTTTTTAATATAAGAATACCTATTGCTATGTGTTTATGTAAGAGAAGACCAGGTCAAAGAAACATCCACCTTGCACTTGGAGCAGAAAGTGGTGAAGTTTCTGATGGTCCTTAGTTCCTGTGGCCATTCTTTACAAGGTCTCCGACCGCCCCTGGAGACAGTTCTGTCTCCTCCATGGACAAGCTTTACTATTACAGTTGAGTTCCATTGTTCCAAAGGAGCAGAGTTATTGAACATGATCATCGTTTCAGAGATTTAGATGGTCTTTTCGATACCATGGCCTCAGGCTTTGAAGATAAAGACTGAGACCTTGAACTTGATACAAAATTGTACAGGAGGACAGTGAAGGACAGTTTGGGCAGTGGGTATGATAGGCCAGGGGAGGCGCTGCCTCCTGCGCACTGCTGCTGCCAGCAGACCCCCGATTGTGGTGTTTTGGGGGGAAGCTTTTGTTTTATTATGCTCCATGCAGGTTCCAGGGTGTCTGCGGAGATGGTATGTGCTATTCAGCTTCCTGGGTTCATCAGGGACTCCAGGGAGATTACTGATGAACCCAAGAAGCTGAGTAGCATATACTGCCATCTCAGCCACACCAGAACCTGCATGGGGCATATCAAAAGTTTCTTCAGAGGAGAGTGAGAGGCTTTTCCCTGCAGCAGCTTGGGGTCTGGGGAGGGGAAGCGTGGCTGTGGCTGGCCTGGGCTCCTCTGGGCAGGTGGGAGGGGGAGGGTTCAGAACATCGCTGGGCAGGTACCGGGATGGGGACCCTCAGGGCACATCCAGGCAGCTGCGGGGGCAATGCTCGCGGTTTCGGGCAGCCCAGGGCTCCTTCATCTGGGGGGGAGGGAGGCACTCAGGGCTCCCCCAACCACAGGGAAGGGGCAGGGTGTGTCAGGCCTTCAGTTGCTGGGGGTGGGGCTGAAGGGGCAGAGCTGGGGGCTAGCTTCCCCTAAGTGGGGCTCCGCCCATGAAGGAGAGGTATTACACCTTTGCAGTAGCCTGTGTTGTTAAGGAGCGTGGTCTGAACAGCTAGAGTTTGCTAAGTGCTGACGACTTTATGCCCAGGTATATCACATTGTTGTAATGCAGGTGAGAAGCCAGGTCTTCATCCACAGGAAGCGAAGGAGTCTCCCAGCCAAGCAGACATGGTAAAGTGTTACTTGTGGATTCTGCTACATGCGCATTCAGCGTCAGTGAGGAATTGAAGAGTATGCCTAGCCATTGCCTGACTGTGGCTGTGTATCTTCAACCCACAAAGACTGCCCCTGGGCTGAAGCTCTTCAGAGAATTTTCCTCTGCTCACCAGCATCCCCTCTATCGTGGTGGGGTTCAACTTCAGCCAGTTGTTCTTCATCCACAAGCTGACCTCATCCCTGCACTCCCCCTCTCTGTGACTCTGTTTCCCCATCCCTTTCTTGCTCTGTCTTCTCTCGGTAGACAGTAAGAGGCAGTCCCTACCCTGATGAGCTTACAATGTGTATGAACAGAACTGAGCACAATTGGGTCCTGATCATGGTTGGGGGCCTCCAGGCACTACCATGCTACAAATAATAAATAGTGATAATAATATATTTTCTGAAGTGACTAGTTATTTTGGGTACCCAACCTGAGACACCTTACAAGCACCTGGTTTTCAGAGTTGTTTGCTCAGCACTTTCTTATCAAAAAGGTAAGCCTGGCAATCTAAGCAAAATAGACACGGAGTAGGCACGAATGCACTGAGAAGCCCAGCACAGTAATGCTGACTCATTTCTTGTGGGCTTCACAGAAGTAGGGAGACGATAGGAAAAGGAATGAGAAGAGGGTAGTGCTGTGGTGAGCTGGACCTGAATGGGATGCGCATGTGCAGGGAATGGTGTGGAAATAGGCACAGAGATGGTTGTGGGAGACGTGGACACACAGAGTGGTCCACCACTAGTGAAAAAGAGGTGTTGGGGGGAAGGGATAGCTCAGTGGTTTGAGCATTAGCCTGCTAAACCCACTGTTGTGAGTTCAATCCTTGAGGGGGTCATTTAGGGATCTGGGGCAAAAATCTGTTTGGGGATTGCTCCTGCTTTGAGCAGAGGGTTGGACTAGATGACCTCCTGAGGGCCCTTCCAACCCTGATGTTCTATGATAAAAGACTATGGCAGAAGTGTAGGCCAGGGAGAAGTTAGGTGAGGCCTCCAAGGTAAAGACACACATATCTGTCTGTCAATCTGCCCTGGCCTGTCATGAGGAACTGACCCACTTTTGGGCCTGCAGAAGGTTGCACTTTACAGGACCCTGAGCCTGGAAGTGCTCCACACAGGTAGCCCCTTCTGCCAGTGCAGGATCTCACTGAAATCAGTGGGGTTCCATGTGGAGTACAAGGGGCCATCCACCCCGAGTACCATTGGCTAGGGAGTATGAGGAGACCTGCAAGCAGCATGGCCAAAGGCAGCGGCAGCAGGTTTGTGCCAGGCCATTCTGAAATAACTAGAATAGCTGGCAAATCGCTTCTCAGATGCCATGGGTCCTTTAGCTTCTGCACCACTGGATGGGCTGATCTGGAACTTGCCAGCAAGTATCCAGCTTAAGAATCAGCTTTGACTTCCAGCCATTGCAGTGTGTTATGTAACATGACGCTGTCCAGGCAGAAGCACGGTCTAAATCAGGAAATGGGGTGGATTATGCACAGGTTGGAGGTAATTTATTCTGACATGTTCTTGAATGACATCTGGACCCTATTAAAGCCTGATCCAGCCAGCCTTGCTCAGGTAACACTCCAGCTGGCTCCAGTGAGAGCTTTGCCTGGGTTAGCCGGGCCCCCTCCAGAACTCTGGACTCAGTGTTCACTTCAGATCACTGCCTGCCTCAAGGACTCTGCTGTACACTGACACATTTGAGATCAGAGATAAGCCCCTGGCAGATATGTGTATCCATGTGTCCCTTGTCTTATACGTCAATTGTAAGGTTTTTGGGGCTTTTTGTTATATTTGTCTAATCGCTTAGCAGAATGGGAACCTGATTTCTGTGGTGATCATTGATAACACAATGTTTTAGCAGCTTTGCTTGATTTTGGTGACCAGTTCTAACTGGGCATGCAAACAACACTATGGCCTTTTACTGCAGCACCCAGCCCAGACTCTATCTGGAAACCTCAGCCCTTAAAGGATCAGTCCCCAATACCACAATCCCTTGCTGAGACCACTAGCTGCTACTGCCGTACGAATAAATACTTGCAATAAGTTGGTGTCGCTGCATTGGCACTGTCCTGATTTACAACTTATACTAAACTGCAAGAAACCACTCGTCAACCGAGCTCAGTGTATCTACACAGGGCTTTGCACTGATTTAATTAAATTGGTTTTAAAATTGAGTTCAATTAAACGAGTGGAAATTTCTTGTGTAGATAAGCCATCAGCAAACAATCATGTAAAGCACTTATTGTTTGTATTGCCATAGCGCTTAGGGTCTCTAGTCATGCAGCAAGAGCCCACTGTGCAAGGTGCTGTACGAACAGTGAGCAATGCCTGCCCCAATGAGCACACAATGTACGTACAAGGCAAGAGAGTATCGGTGCAGACAGATAAACCAGCTCCAGAAACAATGCTGAATGTTTGTTCACAGAAGGCCTGGATTCACTAGTTCTCTGCACTTTGGGGTCACCATTTACTCCAGAGCACAATGAGTTTAAAATGTTTCCACTCCAAGCTGGTAGTCTGCTGCACTCACTTATGCACCAGGGTCAATGTTGTCATTAAGGAGCTGTCTGATGGACACACATAATTAGAGCAGTGGACGGAGCCTTGATAGTTAACTGCAAGTAGTTAGGGGGCCTTAGTTTCATGTCTCATAGACTTTAAGGCCAGAAGGCCATCATGATCATCTAGTCTGACCTCTTTCACGTTGCAGGCCACAGAACCTCACCCACCCACTCCTTTAATAGATCCTAACCGCTGGCTGAGTTACTGAAGTGTTCAGATCATGATTTAAAGACTTCAAGTTACAGAGAATTCACCATTTACACTAGTTTAAACCTGCAAGTGACTCATGCCCCATGCAGCAGAGGAAGGCGAAAAACCTCCAGAACCTCTGCCAATCTGCCCTGGAGGAAAATTCCTTCCCGACCCCAAATATGGCGATCAGCTAAACCCTGAGCATGTGGGCAAGGAGGCTCCTTGAGTGCACAGTATCCCTTAGTTCTGTGGTAGACCATGAATTTGGTATTTGGCTCAAAGGAAGACACCACCTAATGAACCACCAACACCACTTCCTGCAGCTCCTGGGAGGAATTTGGCACACCCCTGTCCAGTCCCAAACTGATTTAGCCTGGGGGAATCTGCTGGGATTACAGCACCAGGCTTAAAACAAAATTTAATAACAAACCCCTTTTTCTTCAACCTGGTTCTGCTCCTATAATACATGAAACATTATCGACCCTATTCTAGTCTCAGTGGCTTGATGGTTCAAGCATTTTTTATGTGCTTGATCAGCAAAAAGTTAGATGACTTGTACCTACTTTATTACGCTCTGCAATTACTGCGCAGCAATCCTGAGAGCTAATGTTGACTCTGATACTGACACCATCTGTGGCCTTGAGCTAGTTACTTAACTTCTTGGGGTCATTTTTCCCGTCTGTAAAAATGGAATGGCTATCAGCTACACCACAGGATTCTCATGAGGCTGATTCAGATAAAGTGTCTATAATGCTTGGCACACCTCATCCAAGGGGCTCAGACTGTTGTACAACCATTAATAAATCAACCTGTAGCATTATGTAGCTTTGGTAGTCTTCATTTTGCGGAAGGGGAAACTGAGGCACAGCGGGATTTTTGTTTTTTTTTTTTTTAACTGGCTTGTCCAAGGTCCTGCAGAGCAAGTCCTCTGCTTTAACCACTGAAAGATGCGACTTCTCCCTTTCAAAATAAAAGTGCCACATAAGTGCTAAACATTCATGCTGGTTGGAAATGTTCTGCCCAGCTCTGGTATGTAGCTTTCTAGTCTCGTTCAGCTTCTCCTGTTGAAACCGTTCCACTTTGTATAAATAATGAAGTATCCATTGGGCCAGAGACAGCACCAGAAAGACTCCATAGCCCAGTGGTTAGGATAGTCAAGTGGGAGACATGAGATCAACTAAGATGTGTGGCCAAAAGAGCTAATGTGCTCCTCGGCGGCACAAACGGGACTCTCAAGTAGCAGGAGAGAGGTTATTTTGGCGGTATTTGGCACTTGTGCAACTGCTGCTGGAATACAGTGTCCAGTTCAGGTGCCCACAATTCAAGAAAGATGTTTGTACTCTGGAGGGGTACAGCACTGAATCTCAAGAATGAGTAAAGGATCAGAAAAAAAATGCCTTATCATGATAGTCTCAGGGAGCTTAATCTGTGCCGTTTAACAAGGAGACGCTCAACAGGTGACTTGATTACAGTCTTTAAGTTGTACATGTAGAGCAATGTATAACATGATGCGCAGGCTGGAAGGTGAAGCTAGACAAATTCAATGGAAATAAGGCATAAAATATTAATTGGGAGCGTAATTAATCCTTGGACCCATTTACCAATGGTTTTGTGGTGG
Source organism: Chelonoidis abingdonii (assembly GCF_003597395.2). Lineage (NCBI taxonomy): Eukaryota > Metazoa > Chordata > Testudines > Testudinidae > Chelonoidis > Chelonoidis abingdonii. Next base: position 15,672,846 of record NC_133774.1, read on the forward strand.
ATTTACCATCACTGACCATTTTAAAATCAAGATTGCATGTTTTGCTAAAAGATCTGCACTAGGAATTATTTTGAGGCAGTACTGTGAGCTGTGTATACAGGTCAGCCATGATGAGCACAGGTGTCCCTTCTGGACTTGGAACCTGTGAATATATGAATCACTGCTCTGTATCAGGCAGGGAGAGGATTTAGACGCAGGTCTCCTACATCCTGTCTGTTCTGTGTGTGTGTTTGTGTGTGCAGGGGGGGGGGGGGTCCGCATGAGTGTGTCACTCATCTCCTCCTGCAGCAGTGGTTTATGTGGGCCCCATTCTGTTAGCAAGACAGGTGAAGCTTGAGGTTACCTCTGACACATAGGCCATGTGGGCACTATGCTGACTTTCATTAGCCAGGCAAAGGCTATATCTATACTACCACTTACATTGATGCATGTTATGTCACTCAGGGGTGTAACTAAGAGCCCCTCCCCCCACCAACCGAGTGATGTAAGTTATACCATCCTAACCACCAGTCCGGACAGTGCCATATCGGTGGGAGAGCTTCTCCCGCTGACTTAGCAACCGCCGCGCGCAGGGACTGAAACAATTAAGTTGCCGGGTGAGCTGTTTGCTACAGCGGCACCTCTGCATGGGTAGTGTGGCGCTGCTGTACACGCTGTAGTGTAGCCATAGCCATAAATGTGCTTGAGGCTCTGAACATTAGGACTGACACAGCTGTTCACATGCTCACTGGCAGATTTGGGGCGGGAGAGGCAGTCGGTCTTTATCAGTGGAGTTTTAGTTGACTTAGTTGCTCAGGGATTTTAAGCAGCAGCTGAGCAGGGTTTTTTTAGGAGCTAAATGTTGGCCTTAAGTGCCTAAAGTGGCAGTTAGGAGCCTAAATACCTTTGTGGATCTAGCCCTATATGAATTTCTTAGACATGCAGATATGTTTGAACCGCTAGCAAAAACTAGCATTCTCAGCTCATGCAAACGCTGTGATGAGATAATTGAATATTTCACATCAGTTGGCAGAGCATACTAAGAAAACAGACTGAATTATGGTCTCAATGACGTTCCCAGAACATTTGACCTCCAAGGGCTACAGTACCAGCCAGATCCAGGCAGTGATCAATCCTATGAGGGTTAATTTCTCACAGCTAGTATAGATGCGATAAATCGACTATTGAGCATTCTCCCATCGACTCTGGTACTCCACCAGAACGAGGAGCGCAAGTGGAGTCGACGGGAGAGTGTCAGCTATTGACTTACCGCAGTGAAGACACCGTAGTAAGTAGATATAAGTATGTCGACTCCAGCTATATTATCCACACAGTTGAAGTTGTGAACCTAAGATTGACCCCACGTGGTAGTGTAGACAAGCCCTTAGCCGTCACTTAAGAGCATATTAAGCAAAACAGGCTGAATAACAACAATAGCATTTAAAGAATCACTAACTTTGACACCGACACCGTGTTTAAAGAGGTAAGGCTGGGGGCTGATAATGGGGTACTGTGTCTTTTATCTTTTAGTCTCCAGTTCAAACTTAGCACCTGACAGACAGTTATTTTGATGACTGGCTGGTGGCCAGGGTGAAATGTGCCCAAGTGAGGGCGCAGTCAGTTCCTAGTGACCTACGTATTTGATTTATATTTCCCAGAGGGTTCAGTCATGCTCAGATCCCCATCATGTGGGATGCTGTTCAAACATATAGGACAACACAGTCCCTGGCTTAAAGAGCTTCTCCTAGTCTAGGCATTTATAAACTATGTTACCAAAAACACCATCACAACTGGCATCTCTGTCCAGAGCTGAGTCATCAAAAAGGTTGGGAACTGAGATGGCCTAGAGACTGAATATCTCCTCACCCAGGGATGGTGACTAGGAGGAAGCCTGCACTGCTACGAGCCTGCACTGCTAAGTCTCATGTTGTATCTGTTTGGGCTTCAGGCATCAGGGTTCTGCCACTTTTCACCAGGACTAATGTTGCGCTTCAAATGCTTGCTGGCGCCAAATTCCCTTTCAAAGAAAGCACTGATTGGCCCCCCAGCTGTAACCAAGCCTATGCCAGACAGGATCTGCTCAGCAGCCAAACATGGCACATGCTGTTAGTCAGAAACTGCCCTAACATGGAATAGGATTTTCCTAGGGCCCTGAAATGTGACAACACTACCATAATTTTCTTTCCTATCTCCATGCATTGCCTTCCCTGAAAGCCACCCTGCTACCTTTAGCAGCACAAGCCATACTGTGCCTTCAATTTACCCACCCCAGCTCGTCTTCCTTTCTCTTCACACACCCAAGCGACATACCCCCCCCGTCCCCCACAATAATTCAATACCCTCTCAATACGCCCATCTTCCTGCTGAACGCCTGGAAGTGCCCTAATGCCTGATTCCATACCCCATCTCTGCTGGCAATTCTGTCCAGGCCCACTCCCATGCCATTAACCTGAACGCTCTCTGAGCCACAGGCTTGAGTAGGGGACTGGCAGAAAGAGCTTGGTCAGTGTATAACTAAGGGTAGCAGGGATGGCTTCTAACAGTAGGGCGATGGGCAAGAGTGAGTCACCCACCAGCCAAGTGTCACAATGTGTTTCCCATTTGCCCTAAACCCATCCTGGTAACCAGACATGGTTCACCTGCTTCCCAAGTTCTTAGAACATGAGGCATCCAGCTGCCAACCACCAGAAACCGGCCAGGAGTCCAATGTTTGCTTCAGTTTTATCAACCTCGTTGCCCTGGTACGTCGCAGTCAAACATGACTCAGCCCTTCCTCTCGGAGATACTAAAGCTGAGTTACTATGCAAACTATTGTGCGTGGCTCTTTCAGCAGAGCCCTTAAAAATGGAACGGCCTGCCTGCTGAGCATGACACTTAAAAATGCCAGAACACTGTCCACAATCGTAGCCATCATGCCAGTGTCTTTGACTAAAATTTCCCATCCCCTTCGTGGCCCATGGTTCTCTGTGCTAGCTGGTAACTGCCCTCCAGCCGAGAGGGGGATGGATGCATTTTCATAGTACTATAGTTAGCCAGCATGCAAGACTTTATGATAAAAGGTGTATTTACTAAACACTTGGCCCTGGAATTTTTTTGTCTCCACTTTTGGATACACATGTAAAAGTTTGTAATCTCTCCCCACACACCAGCTTCTTCCCTGCATTCTTGCTGTAAAGCTTACAACTAGTCTCAGTGCTAAAACCTAGGGCCTGGATACAGTAAGCTAGTTACTAAACACTATAGCCTTAGGTACTTGCAATACGAGGCATTCTGACACCCACTGTAATGCCACGCTCCAAGAAGTACCCCTTTGCTCCTTAGTTAACTGGCTAATTGTACAGCATACCGGTCTGCCTGCTTTTCAGAGGGAATTGCACGATGGAATGGAGGGCAGCCTAGGGCATGTTTTTTCTCCCAGTAATGCTGACATATTTCCAAATTGTGAACACTACAACAAGCACATGTAAATACTTACAAATAAATATTTAGTAAATACATGGTACAGTGCTTATGGTGCTGAGAACTTGGGAGATCAGATTCAAGACCCTTGCTCTTCTATAGCCTTCCTGGGTGACCGAGGGCACGTCCCTGAGCCTTGCTGGGTCTCCTATTACCCCTCACCCCTGTGCTGATTTTTCACATATGCTGTCTGGTCACCCTAGTCTGGGCTGGGTGAATGGGCCTGAGGATGGAGCCAGTTGTCCCTATTCTTGCCCTAGTCCCCTTTTTTCCCCAGCCTGGTCATGTGCGCTACCTCCAGATTCAGCTCCCACTAACTGGGAAGCAGAGTGGGGTGGTAGCAGCAATAACCAGCAGCATCTGAGGCCAGCATTGGAAGAAATCCAGCAATACCGAAGATCACATGAAGTAACTCATCCAAAATCACACAAAGTTTTCAGATGAGCCAGGAACTGATGGTACATCTCCTGAGTCCCCAACCTGCTGACACTCCCTCCAAAACCTGACTACTTGAGCAGCGCCCATACTGTGAGAGTCGTTCCCCCTTAGTTAAATAGCAGTGTCTGCTAGATCCCGTAGTTGGGTCCTTAGACCCAGCTCCAGGTAGGCTTCCTCCCCCCATCTACCCCACCCCCACCCATAAAAGAGTCACTCTGCACAATGTCAGCTCAAGTGTACATTTTTATTTTTTAATGGAACATAAACTCCTTTAGAAAAAACATTCATCTGGATGATAACACCCATAGAAAAAAACACCAATCTCGTGTTTTTTGTTTTTTTTTTTTAATTTGGCATTTGTTATTTGCATTTATATTAAAGCAAAGTGCATCTTTCTTATTTTTCTCGTTTATACACATTGCACAATACATAAATAATGATGCTTATAAAACGTCTTTATATTTACAAGTAATAATATATTTATATATAACATAAAATACATTTTTTCTTTAATAAATCTCAAGGGTTTTTTTTAAGGAGTCCTTTTTTTTTTCCATTTTCTTTTGTTTTATTTCCAAAGCACTACAATGCTAAAGTTCCAATGAGAATGCTTCTCTTGTTCATTTAAACCTTTATATTTAGAAAAATAGCTTATGTTAAGGTCTAAACATGCTCATTGAGCTAAGAACAGTGTAAAAGTATCATACTAGTGTATGAATTCAAGAAGAAATGAAAGAGCGACTGCATTTCTGGATATGACTGGTACCGCTCTAACCTGATCACGGCAGGTTATGATGGACCAAAGACCATGAATACATTCCCCCCCCCTCCCATTTTGTTGTTGTTTGTTCGCTTTCCTTTTGTAGGCTTATGTTTTCTCATCAAGGTTGCATCTCAGCTCAAATTGAAAAGCATGGGCCATGCATGGTTTTTTTCCTCATAGTATCAATAAAAAAATAAAAGCACTCAAAGTGTAGGCATGCGTCTTCCAAAACCCATGCTGCCACCATGGACTGTTGGCATAACAGTGACAAGACGTGATCTTTAAATAAAGCAACAAGCATACATGAAAGAAGAAGAAGGAAAAAAAAAAAAGAGGAGCAAGGAACTGAATGATACTTTACTGCGTTGGCTCCTGATGCCTCCTGGGTGCACCGGCACATACATTTATTCTGCGTCAGGGACAATGCAGGGTAGTCGCCACTGAGGGGGAGCTTGGCTTCCTATCACAGGAGTGAAGATGCTGAGCTTCAACAAGTAGCAGCGGGAATGTGCCACCGCTCTACGCAGAAGCTGCAGCAAGATGGCCCTGTGTGTGTGCGCACGCCGCAGGACAAGGGGGATGACGAGACGTCTGGCAGCAGAAGACCTCTCGTGTGTCAAAAACATATGTATAAACCCTTTTTATGAGGGAGCTGTAACAAACAGCGTGTGACTGAATTCCACCAATTGCTTAGGGTAATAATTTCAGAGGCATTAAATGACTATTTTATGTAATCCCCTCCCACATCTTCTCCTCCCCCTTCTAAGTTATTGGTCATTCACACATTAAAAAATATATATATTTATCAAAATACCAAGGCAAAAATCTTTCCATAAGCTATTTCTCAAAACAGGGGAGGGGGGAAAAAAACACAAAACACAAAACAAACAAACAAACAAAAAAGTTTGCATGAAAAGCAAGCACTCAGAAGGAAATATTAGCAGCAAAGTAGTTATAATGTCATGAGTCCACTCTGTCTCAAGTCATCGGTTATTAAAAATAACCTCCAACCAGCATGGGCAACTGCTGATAAACTGTCTTGTGTAGCACTGGCCCCAGCCTTTCACAAAGCTGATCTGAACAGTAAATCCAGTCCATGGCTGCTGCATGAACTCATGGTCGTTAGGCCTCTGCAAGCTGTATGCCTTCTCATAGTCAAAAGCCTTGATGGAAAATCCTGGGAAAACTTTGTGAACCAGCAACGTCCTGGAGTCGGGGTTGTCCAGTGTGGCCGACTTGATAAAGATAGGGTAACTACTGCGGTTGTATACCCACACGCCGTCCACTTCCTTAGTCAGCTGGATGCCATAGCCAATTTTGCTGCGGACTTTCTGCACCAGCTGGCTTTTGTTGTCTGAATTGAGCTGTCCGAGACAGAAGCCGTTCCCCTGAGGTAGATCATAGAAGATATCCAGGGAGGGCTCTTGGACAGAATATAGCCGCCCCACACGCGTTTTCTCTTCCCAGTATGCCACCACGCACCAGTGTGACCGATCCCCTGGCCCCTGAAGAACTTGGGAATCTACAGAGAGAAGGGGGGAAAAAAAAAGAGCTTTATTACAACAGAAATAAATAACATAACCTTATAAATCCTGAGCACTTACAGACTGCCCTCTTCCCAAAGTTCTGACAACGCATTTCCATGACCTGTAATTATTATAATTATTCGTAGCCAAGACCTGGAGCCTAAATCCCATTGTCAAAAGGATGTAGGCCCATATTCTCAGAGGGCACCAGGCACCTAAGTGAGGCACCTAAATACCTTTGAGGATTTTGCCTTAGGATCCTATGTCATAGGGCTATTTGGTTCCTAAGTCACTCAGGTGCTTTTGAAAATTTTATAAGAATGATTTTGCCGAAGTCACACAGTGAGCTTTTGGGAAAGCCAGGAACAGAACCTGACTCCCAGCTCTACTCTCAGTCTCTTTGGGGCAGATTTTCAAATGGATTTAGGCACTTTGTGCCGATGAAAAACTGGCCTTTTGACCATAAAGAGAGAGTAAGAGAGAGCTCTACACCCAGATTTTGTACCAATATGACTATTTTTGGTGCAATTTTTTACTGAAACAGTTATAACAGTAGAAATTGGACACAGTTATACCAGTATGAAAGTTCCTTACACTGATATAGCTTATTCCACTTCCTGAATAGGAATAAACTACATTGGTATAAGTCCCTTTATATCAGTGTTTCTGCATCTACATGAGTGGACTGTATCTCTTAAACTATGCTGATATAGTTTAAAGTGGCACAACTTTTCTGTGTAGAGAGGTCCATGGAAAGAGAGGTCTGACTTAGTGGTTTAAGTAAAGGGGTGGGCACCAATTAACTCCTGCCATTCTAATCTGTGCTCCAATTCCCATGTCCTCTGCAGCCACGCTAGTAGTTGGTCTTTTCTGCCTCAGTTTCCTCAGTTCTAAAACGAGGGTGAAATATTTCACCTTGCAGGGGTGTTGTAGGCAGTAGTTAGCCGATGTCCATGAGTCCGTCTTCACTGCAGCTATCCCAGATTCTTACTAAGGTGCTGCCCCTAATCCCCTCCGTTCCAGCCACATACACAAAAATCTCTCGTCCCGAGTGCAGTGGTACCTTACTTTCACTTGGACTGATAACTCACCCACTTTGCACTGAGGACACAGGCTAAACCACTCATGTGCTGATAGTCCTCCAATGCCTTCCCACAATTCACTGGGAAAGAATCACTGAGAGGCTCGATTTACTAGGATGTGCCCTCAGATGTCCTAGCGAGACATGCAGGTGAGTGCAGCATCAGTGAAGACACGGTAACTCAGGGGTGACCCTAAAGACATCTAGGTCAGGCTAACCTCGATGCTCAGATCACACTGCCTATCCCCTGAGTTAACTCTGCAGTGAAGACATGAAATGTTCTGGAAGATGAAAACTGCTGTGCACCTACAGTAACTGATTTCTTCCCCACCCTCAAACCCTCATTGCAGCGAATCAATTTAAGCAACAGTAAATCAATGTGGATAACATAATACTGGAGCTGCTAATCAGCCGCAGAGATTTTTTTTCTATGTGAAGTGTGGGTAAGCCAGGATGAGGGCTAAGGTACCCACAGCCTCACACATTCCATAGATCACTTTGCTTTCAAAGGCTTTAAGCCTAGACAAGCTTTGTTGATATATAATTTTTCCCCCCCAAAAGGGAAGACATAAAAGGCAAGTTAAACATTGCTCAACAGAAATGGAGGGCACAACAGATCATCTGCTATAATTTACAGAGCCTATTTACGCCTATAGCTGGAACCCTGGTAATAAATGCTACGATTCAGACGTCAGATGAACTATAAATCTCACTGAACTGCAGTTAGTCTGTGGCTTGTGGTGGCAGGGTGGAGACCGGAAGTCTTGCATTTGTTAACAAAAAAGAAAAAAAAAAAAGAAAAAAAAAAAAGTTCTTTTAGACCTTCCCTCCTCTTTCAATTTATCCCTCCTGCTAGCAGCTAAGCCACAGTTGCTGCTACTGGGGTTGAGATGGGATGAAAGGACAGAAAAGGAAGGGGAAATGGGGGGTATCTTAAGACTCTCATAACAGCTCTAGCTAGGTCCATCATCTCTGTGCTGCTTCACTAATATCATTCCAGCTTTTTATAGATATGTTAAGACCTGGGACCTATTAATCTCTAATATTTTATTTAAACAAAAACTAAAGAAACAAAAAGCAAGTTCAGAGCTGAAAGCTAGAAAGTAATATTACTTTCCCAAAATAAATCTACACACACACACATGTAAAGATCTCTTACATACAACAGAAGAACGGCCATACTGGGTCAGACCAAAGGTCCATCTAGCCCAGTATCCTGTCTTCCAACAGTGGCCAATGCCAGGTGCCCCAGAGGGAATGAACAGAACAGGTAATCATCAAGCGATCCATCCCCTGTTGCCCATTTCCAGCTTCTGACAAACACAGGGACACCGGGACACCATCCCTGCCTATCCTGGCTATCAGCCATTGATAGACCTATCCTCCATGAATTTATCAAGTTCTTGTTTGAACTCTCTTACAGTCTTGGGCTTCACAACATCCTCTGGCAAAGACTTCCACAGGTTGATTGTGCATTGTGTGAAGAAATACTTCCTTTTGTTTGTTTTAAACCTGCTGCCTATTAATTTCGTTTGGTGACCACCAGTTCTTGTGATATGAGGAGTAAATAACGTTTCCTTATTTATTCTCTTAAAACTACAACATCCCCTAAACTCAATCCACTGCTAGTGATACAATGCCTGATAGTTCTTCCCAACAAACCTGTGTAGCACCTTAATATAGCACAATAAAATCCTGAAGAAACAATAACAGAAGGAGAGTAGAGTGGCTAAATTAGCCAGTCCAGTTGCTGTATTTTTTCTGCTTTTTACTGAGTATTAATATGCCTGTTTCCCCAACACAGGCATTTTTAAGTCTTTGGAGTCCGTTTAGAGTACAGTACTGTGCTTTTAAAAAATAAATCCAGCCACACACTTTTAATTTCCCCACTTCTATGCCAGCGAGGAAAATATTTCTCTGGTTGCTGGAAGCAGCTACTAAAAATGGGCCCAACTGCACACGTTTGGAAACTAGAAGGATAAGTTGTTGTCAACCTACTCATCAAAAACATGATGGGGGGAGCTGGAACTGTTGGTGCAATGCACTTATGGGGCTATGTAAAAGGGAAATAGCCGTGCGAGTCTACAGGCTTCATTCGGCCTACTTTTAGGTGTGCCCCGATGGGTCTTTCAACCTCCCCCTTTGGAGCCTCACAATACTTTGTTTCATATAACTCAATCCACTGAAACCTGGCACCAAATAAGCAGCAAGCAGAGGGGAAAAAAGCTAAGTGAGAGAAGGGCGGAGGAAGAGGAGGTCGTAGTGGGGTTGGGAAGAACTGAGCCGGGTATCAAATTACCTTTACCCTAACCTTCTGCAACTACCTCAGCATATGCACTTCTGGGGGGGAATGAGTCTGTGAAAGTCACACTCCACTACTGTCCTATGTGTGAAGAGACAGGAAAAGCACTCGCTCCTCATGAAGGAAAAATTAAGGGGTGGGTGAAGAGGAAATTGCATGAGAGAAGTAAAAAGAACTAGGAAACGTATCTGGGTAGAAGGCCCTTACACCCTATTGCTTGAAAGAAAATCTCTCAGACTGCTTTCTTCCCTTTCATCTTCCCAGCCCACCAGTCCACCCAGCAATTTTCAGACAGACCTCAGTGAAAGAAGTTTTCAGATTATGTTAATTGCTTAGGCCAGATAAATTGCAGGCTGTGTGTGTCTCTCTCTCCCTCCTCTCTGCATAGCCCTTAAAGCTAAATCTCATGGCACAGACAGGATGTGGAGATCTCTTTCCACAGACTCATTAGATCGTGTTCTTCTTTTTACAACAACGCCTTGTGGCGTTGCTTTAAGGGCCAGATCCTACCATCCCTACCCAGGCTGCAGGAATTCTGCCTGAGTAAAGACAGTAGATTAGCTTAATCACAGAACAGTTCATGGAACTTGTGCAAATCTGAAAGTAACTTGGCTGAAGTCCAGATTCTGATCACTGAAACTGATTCTGTTGTAAAACCATGTTAGATCAGAATTAGGTCCCATGGATTTCATTCCAGTTTTATATTGGTGTAACGGAGGTGAGAATCCAGCCTACTACACACTTCAGAGCACATGGGATTTTTTTAATTATTATTTTTTTGTATGTGTATACATTTTTAAAAACGACCTGTTTTTTTTAAGAGTCAGGAAAGCAAAGCCATAGTGAAAAAAAACAAAACCAAAAAAACCCCAAATCTTAACTTGTCAGATACGTGGAGCTCACAATTTTTGTTTTACTCCAGTTAAGGAGATTTTGGAACAACAAGTATTGAACATGCCGAATCTCACTGAAATTCCTTTTAAGTTTTTATTTTCTTTACCATAAAAAATCACCCCTTTCAGAAGGCGGGGGGAAAAGGGCTATTTCACCTCATGTTTGCACTTGCGTTAGTGAAGACCACTTAACAAGTAGCTCATTGCCGCTTACAAAGAGTTATTTAATTACCAGCGCATAAAAAAAGAGCTGCCCTGGCTATGAATGAACAGCCTTTTATAGAAGACTGGAAGTTCATGAATGAATCCCCCTAGGCTTTTCAATGACATGGGGTGACCAGACCTCGAGGACAAGCTTTTGGTAATCAGGATTTTTTTTTAACGAGTTAGTGCCAAAACGCAGTATAAACATGTCAAAGTGTCTTCCGTTTGAGGGACTACGCTGTTGACTGGATGTCTACCCCTGAAGCCATGAGAATATATAGGTAGTGCTCAGATAAACAGGATGAGTCCTTGCTGCTGGGCAAGTTACCAAATCATCAAAGATGCTCTTTCACAATTATGCTGTTTGTAGCTGTGGGCTGATTTTTCGTCCCTTCCACAAACTTCCTTGGGGCTGCTGCTAAAAGGCAGTGTTTCTTGTTAGAAACCTAGGTATGGCCTTTGGGAGGTGTGGCCAAGAAAGAAGTGCGAAGGGGTGAGGGGAATAAAAGGCAGATTATGTGGAGAAGTTCACTAAAGGTTTTTACAGAAACATTCACTTATTCTGTGCATTGTGGCAGTGGCCAGGGGCCCCACTGTGGAAGGTGCTGAACAAAGATATAATGAGGAGATGGTCCCTTCTCCAAAGTGCCTGCAATCTACAAAACGGCGCACTTAACAGCTAAGGATCTCAAAGGTAAATATAATTATCTCCATTATTACAGATGGGGAAACAGAGGCACAGATTTGCCCCAGGCCACACATAAACAGAATCCAGATCTGCTGTGACCCACAGTCCAGACCATGTTGCCTCACTACAGATGGCCCCGACAAAACCTTAGATTGGAACCTCCCAAATGGTCCATAAGGGCCAGGTATGCACAGGTCTCAGCTTCCACCGAAGTATCAAAATAAGTAGCTAGTTTTCACAAGAAAGTTCAGTAGGCTGGGAGCTGAGTTCTTTTGAAACTCTGGCCCCAGCTCTATGATGTGCCAACGCAAAGCCTTGGAGTCCAGACACTCCTCTCTTCCCACTACTTGTGGGCATGTTAGAATCTAGAACCAGGCCTTCCAGCTAATACATACTTGGCAAATATTATAGAATATCAGGGTTGGGAGGGACCTCAGGAGATCACTGAGTCTAACCTGCTACTCAAAGCAGGACCAAACCCCAGACAGATTTTTTTTTGCCCCAGATCCCCAAATGGCCCCCTCAAGGAATGAACTCACAGCCCTGGGTTTAGTATGCCAATGCTCAAACCACTGAGCTATCCCTCCCCCATATTGTTATAGGACTGAACCAATTAACTTTCCCCCTCCCCTCAGTGTGCTCTGTGCATCAGCTGATTGCCAGAGCTAGCTCCATTTGAGTGGTGCCATATGCAATGGCTGAGATATACTTTGGGGTCCTTGTTCAGAGTTAAAAGCTCTAGATTGCAAGCTCCTCAGAGCAGGGATCATCCCTTACTGAATGCCAGGGGAGCTCCCAGCACACTGTGGATGCACAACATTATTATTTCGGTATAAGCACCGTTCAATTTTCTGCTGTCACTGATTACTATGATCTGTATCACAGAGTGCCCAGGGGGCCCAATCAGGATCCAGGACAACACAGAACAAAACACAGTCTCTGTCCAGAGGAGCTTACTCCCTACCTTTATGTATATTAATCATTATTACTAGTTTTTACATAGCAGCTTACAGCCAAGGATCTCCCCAAGCATGTCCCATCTTTATTGATGAGAAAAGCAAGGCATAGAATAATTAGGGCCACATTCTTTAACAGTGGCCACTGATTTTGTGCTGAGGCTCCCAAAGAAAAGATACACACAGCTAAATGCAAGTGGCCACTCTTGAAAATGTAGGACTCTGTGAGTTACCTAAGGCTGCCTGGTGAATCTCAATGGCAGAGTCAAGAATAGAAGCTAACCCTGAGGACATCCAGTCCTGCTCTTGATTCTAGTTAACCACAACTAATACTGATATTGTATTTTCTAAAATCCGTACACACATTAGCCCCCGTGCAACTTCAATAACATTCCATAAAGAGTTTGTGTTTTAAAAGATGTTCTTTAACTTTACACCAGAACAGATTTACATATTGCTTATTTCTGAGCTTTCAGAGGGGATGCTTTCATTTTTTCCCTTGCTGTTAACATGTCCCTTAAATGCAAGCAGAAGGAATGGGGGAGACAACTCTAGACAAATACATTGGCTCAGTCACTCCTGGGACACAAAACAGAACTAAAATTTACAAGGTTTTTTACCTCCTTGTAGTCCCCCCTGTTGTCTCTTCTTGCACATACCCAATCCATGGCTTCTTTAGTCACCACTATAAAAGCTATGCTTGAGAATATCCGTAGGCCCAGATCCACAAAGGTATTTAGGCTCCTAATTTCTATAAGTTATGGGTCCAAATATCTCTGTGTATCCTTATGGTGCACAAGGTTTATAAAAGTTCAATTTCACTCTCCTGGTGAAAGGAGGAATTCAACTCACTTTCCGTGAAGATATTAGATCTAGAGAGGAAACCCAAAAGATCTGAAAAAAAACCAGGAATGACAGTCAAGAGAAATTAAAAGCTGTTGAAACCAAGGAGATTGGTGTGAAGATGCAAGTGAGAGTCTTAACAATGCCCAACCTTCATAGAAAGAATGAAACACTAGACTAGTGTTTCCCAAACTTTTTGCCTGCATGACCCCATTTTCCCATTTATTGTTTCCATCAATCCCAAACATGATATCCTCCACACAGCCTGACTTCACATATGCATCATACATGTGAATTCACATACATGTGAGTTCATGCTGTACGGTGGACCCCATTTTTCTCTATAGAATGGTGACCTCTGCACAGCGTGATCTCCCATTCACTATAAATGCTAGCGGGGCCTAAAGATACTTTGGACTGCTGAGACCCCACCCACTGGTGGGGTGACCCCAGCTGCCCATAGTTTGGGCACTGCTGCACTAGAATGTTGTTTTAAGATCAACACATGCCTGTAGTGGGTTTTCCCAGGATTCTAAAGGGGAGGACTTACATAAAATGTTATCACTAATTTTTAGAGCTGATGGGGAAATCTGGAAGGTTTCCCTCCGTAAAAATCAAGGAAAACAAAGAGTTTTCATTTAAATTTTTCTCAAAATGTTGGGGTTTTGTTGAAAAATAGGGTTTTGAAAATTTTTTGGGACTAAACTATACTAGTATTTTTTTTTTTTTTTTAAATTTCTGGGGATTGTAATCCCTGCCCATATATAGCTAAACCTTGTTGTACCCTAATAAGAAAATGGCATCTGTGCTCTCAACAAGGGCTAGAACATTTACAGCTATGTCTATGTCTACAAGCGTGGCAGAGAACTTCCAAGCCCGGGTCAACAGATTTGGCCTTGTGCTACAACCTTAAAAATAGCAGTGTGGCCACTGCTGCTCAGGCTGGAGTGCAGAGTCTGAAGCCCACCTCACTTCCCCCAGGGTTTAGTGCCCAAGTTGCAACTTGAAAGCACTGTCCACACAAGTATTATAAGCCCAGTAGCACAGGTTCTGTAAGCCCATGCCTGTGGATCCAGGCTCAGAGGTTGGCTGTGCAGACCTATCTAAAGAAAAAGACTAGTGTTAGTGTATGGTTAAGTAATTGCCTTTGGATTCAGAAAAATTAAGTTCAATTCCCAGCTCTGACACAAACTTCCTGTGTGACCTCGGGCAAGTTGTTTATTCCTTCTGTGCCTCAGTGCCCATATGTGAAACGTGGAGAATGCTACTTCCTTCCCCACGCCTGTGTTTGACTTTAAACTCTTGGTCAGTTCAAGAATCAGGAATTGCCAGCACTAAGCTCCTGGGCACTCTAGGTAATGCAAACAGACTAACAGTTTATTTTTCTTAACGTATTTTGTTTGCAGGGAAACACAGAGGTAAGCTCTCTTTGTTTGGACACAAGGTTGATATATTTCCTTATATATACGAATGAAATAGGAAATGTATGCTCTCTATGAGTGGAAATTCTGTCTTTAGATGTTAAGGTCTCATTTTTGTTTCCATGCAAAGTTCACAAAGATGGTGGGAAAATACCTATTTTTTTTAATTATTATTTTGATTAAGATAACTTTTCTCGCTACTCAATTCACTTCTGTAGAAACAGTGAGCCTTGCAAAGGATACACTATCTTAGTCCCTATTCCCTCTATCTGATTGTCTGAATTTATTTTAAAATTGTAAGATTTTTGTAATAAGACCTCTTGCCTGAAATTAGCAGTGTGAATCTGTTTGCGATCAAGTTTTAAAATGATCTTTGTTGGCTCTTTTCACTGTGCTGTTTGCATTAAATTCTTTATTACATTTCAAGTTATAGAACTATTTTAAACAATATTTAGATTTCTTAGTTTTAACAATCTATATGTGACCCTAAAGTTTTCCTTGAGACCCTTCTACATTTTCAAGGCTTCAGGTGTTTTTATTCCTTCCTTCCCTTCTCCACGCTACTGTGGTTGGATTTAATATGAAACGTGCCAAATTTAATATACTTTATTGAACAATCTATCCTGAAATGATAAAAAGTTGATGAGGAAGAGCTGCTAGTTTCCCAGTGCCTCTATCAGAATCATCCGTGCAGAGTTTACCAGCCATCACAGACACACTGATACTACCTCCATACTTAAGGCACAGAAAGGCTAACTTATCCGCTACAGACTTTAAATCAGTAGCAAATTTGGGCCTAGAACCCAGGAGTCCTGATTCCCAGTCCCCCTCTATAGACACTATATCAGGGGTCTTTAACCTGGAAACCACAAACAAGTTTCAGGGGGTTGTGATCACCTTGCCTTTCTTTTTGGCTATATGGGAGCCAGCCCCCAAAACTTTCTGTTGTAACATGGGGTGATGGGCTATGGAAAATGCTGAGAATGGCTCCATTAAACAATGCTCCCTCCCATATCTGTCTTTCTCCCTTCTAGCACACAGAAAGCTAATATGGGCTTTAAAAAAATTGGCTGGACTAGTGTAAGCACAATGTGTTACCCTCCCAGGGGGTCCAAGATTGAGATGAAGCTCAGTCTGCTCCTCCCTAGGCTGGAAGCATCTTGTCATTCTCAAGTAATCCCCTTCGGCTGACCCTGGAGTGGCATTCATGAACTCTACACCATGACCAGCTTTTCCTGGCCAGACAGACAGACCAGCTCAACAGACAGCCATGGAGGGCAGAATAAAAAAGGATGAGTTCCCAACCGATCTCTCCCCACCTAAAGAAGAGTGCCCAGTGTGGTGTCAATCTTATTGAAAGTACTTCATGGTCTCATGAACATGCCTGTTCCAAATACATTCTTTGTTGCACTTATATAAAAGGGAGGGTTGCCCGAATTCACTGAAATCAACTTAGTCTAAAATATCCCACTTTCGCACCGAGAGACCTTTAAATAGGATGTCCCCATGGTTTGATTTTTAAACCATTATAAGGGTTTTTTCTGCTGTCCTGCCCGTGTTTGTAAGTTCTTTCAGCAAGGCCAGTGAGCAACCTCACCAAACATGGTCATCTCCCACCTCTCTCACCTATCTGTTCACCCCTCTCTGCCTGCTGCCTCTTCAGTCTCAATTTTGCTGCTGCTCTTAATGGCAAACAGCCTTTTGTTGAATCTGGGGAAAAGAGTGTGCGTGCCAAGAGAAGTGCATGGCCGTGACGTAACATGCAGCGGAAAGTGGAAATAACCATGAACGATGAAACAGTGAAACTGTCTATACACACAGTGCTGGCTAATGTACCGAGTGACCATGGGTAAAAAAAGAGCATTTCTGTTCCTTTCCGATCTTTCTAGCAATTTTGGAGGTGGTGGGATGGGCTCCTTGTAAAAACAGGAGGCACAAAATGTTCCCGTGTAAATGATTTTCAGGTTAACAGTGTCGGGTTAAGCATCTGATTTGTCTAGCAATGGCAAAATCAAAGAATCCAAATCCTGCCTTTTGAATGGTGTATTGGTTCCCCCCAATGATTTTAGTGGAGGCTCCACACACACACATCCAAGAGAAGAGTTTGCTCTCAAAGGCTTCCTACCCCATCTCTTGTACACCCCATTATACCCAAGGGCAGTGAAGACAGCTCTAACTCTTCATGACACAAGTCATTTCTGAAAGGCTAATTTAGGAGTATGACGTGTTAAATTTCTGTTGTTGTTGCTGTGGTTTTCACAGACGATAATAAACCCAACCCAATCTTGATATGGACATAAACTCCCAAACTGCAGTGATCACCAGCCCCCAATGGGGCATCATGGAAACTGAATCACTAAACAACAGACTCTAAAGGAGCTGCTACTGTCTGTCGTGTCAACACGTACTTAGGGAGCCCTTAATCAGTGGATTATTGACACGATAGACCATAACATCTCTTTAGGAGCCATTACAGTCCATCGTGTCAATGAGTACTTATGGAGTCCTTAATCCGTGGATTGACAGGCTAGTCCGTAAATGTGTGTCTATGTCTAATTAGGCAGCTTTTATTACTCAGCATATACAGTAACTCTGCAAGCTAAAGAGCCTTAGGAATTTTTTCTTATTTAACAAGATGCCCATCTGCCCAGACAAATATGTCTCTGCTCCCTTTCATATTCAGGGAAAATAAAGTGGAAATATTTTTTTTCCAATCTATGTGTGGTTTTTTTTAACTTAAAATCTTTTAGTGTGTAAAAAATCCTCTTGTTCTCCTGTTAAAACACTAAGCCTGAAATTCCTACTCATGCAAAACTCCCATTTGATTTCAGAGTTCTGTCTTTAAAGACTACAGGGTTTTGCCCTCAATATGTGAAGCTTTTATGATAGTTTAGTTTCTAGAGCCGGGCCAAGCTGTTAAGTCTAGATTCAGCTCTGAACTTTTAAAGTTTAATGAGGATGTTCACATTAAGGTTTTGGGTCAAGCCATTCTGGAGTAAGGGGTCAGGCACCAAGTGCAGATCTGGAGACGAACTTCCCAGATCAGAGCTGTGATCCTGGTTCATACCCTTGTTAATTATTATCAGGTCTGTGCAATACTGCCACAACAAAACGAAGTGAAATTTGCCTGGTTTAGAAGATGCAAACCTGAAACTTGCCCAAAGGTTGTTCTAATGGTCACCAAGGCTGACAAACATTATGGTGAAACCGCAACCAAGTTTCAGTCAAAGCCAGCATGACTTCTGAAATATGGTTACAGGTGGAGGGTATCTGAAACTCTGTGGTGTCCCCCAGTGTTTCACCCTGAAACATAGTGGTTTGGGCTGAGTTTTCCTCTTTAAGTCTTTCATTCAAATCCAAAAACTCAATGGATTAATTCAAGTGTGGGGCTGGGTGGACACTGATTCAAAAGAAAATGTTCCTGTGAGGCCCTAGGGCTGAGGTCAATGAGTTCCTCAGAGTTCTATCTAACAGCCCCAGACAGCAGACATCCTGAACTGTAACAGCGTCACCACATGGGCCAGCTCTCTTTGAACGCTACCGCTTTCAACAGCGGAACTGGGCCCCAGAAGTGTGTCTTCAACACAGGAAATTAAAGCCTGGAAAATGCAGGATGATTAAAAAAACCCGAAACACATTACGGGTCAGACACTGCCCTACATTCTCAGTGCCAGCTTTTTAATCTACTTTTTAAATATACAAATTAAAGAGAGGGGAGGGAAGGGGCAGGGGACAAGAACAGACAAGAACAGAACTGAAACTGAAATCTGCAGAGTTCTCTCACTCTGCCAAACCAAAAATTTGATTCATAAATGTACAACTAGTCATTGCTACTGTCTGATGATGATGATTAATCAATTACTAGTGCTAAAAATTACCCAAGAAGAGAAGAACTCTTTTATGCCCCGTTAAATTTTCTTTAAAAGCCAGCAAGGCAGCAGCCACCAGTCCTTGTAAGAGTGTGTTTGGAGCTAGAAGAAAAACACACACACCAAAAATGCCTGTCTGCCTGTCTCCAGTGGTTAGAAAGGAGCCAGCTGACTCCAGCTTCCTCTGTCCCAGGCTTTGGGCCTCATCAGCCATGCAAATTATAGAGTACTGTGCTGTCTGAAGGCCGAATTTCAACTTAACTCAGAGAAAAGCCTTAGAGGAAGGGTGGGGATCCTGGAGTCAGCCAAATCCATTCATAATATTTACAGTAAATGGGCCTCTTTGCTGTTGTTTAGTATACAGTCAGCCTAATTATTTTTGAAGTTTTAATTTCAAGAACTTTCTTTACTTGTCTCTCTTTTTCTAACCCCCAAAGATCCAGGAATCTTCTTCTTTCCAAACGTTTTATTTTAACTCTGGGATGCAGGAGTGGGAATCTTACCCCGCCACCCACTAAACAGGAATGAACCCTGTGTTTGGATAAGAACAACAAACGTGGAGGGGGATGTCAGTGGTGGTGAGAGAGAAGGAGAGAGAAAACTCCTTTAATAAAGGCTTTAAAAAATATCTGATAGGGTTTCAGACAACAGAAAAGAAGCTCCTACCATACACTTTGGTTCTGTTCTGTATCGCAGTGGTTTTCCAGCTGTGGTCTGCAGACTATGTCTAAATTTCCAAAGGGGTCCAAAAATGAAAAAAATGGTTGAAAACCACTGCTGTGTAGGCTTTTATGTCAAACCGTTGACTAGCTGAGCAGACAAACAAGAAGGGCTAGGGGGGATGCACACACCAAAGCCCTATTAGTATCATTCTGCTACAGCTGAATGGGAAACCTATGCAGCAAAAAACACTATTTTAGCTGTGGCAAATTTTCTTATTTCAGACCCTGTCAAAGAAATAGTATAAACAACACGCTCACTTTTCTCCAGTGTCATTGGTTTAGCTATTCTTCCTTCCATGAAGTGCTCTTGCTCCAAACTATTTGATTTGATCCATATCTTTGTAAACTGACATGCTTATCAACTTCAGGAGATTATATATATATCTATCGGTAGCGTCAGATTCTGCCCCCTTTTCTCTCAGTGAGTGGGTACCTTCCACTATAACGAGCCCCGTGTAAGGAAGGAGACTTGACTTAGGGTCAAGGTCTACACTGCAAACTTCTGCTGGCTTTGCTATGTTGGTCAGTGGTGTGATGAGGTGTGTCCTATGATTGCTTTTGGGGATTGAGGGCGGGGGGATGGGTACTAGAATAAGCTTGGAAAAACTCAGTTTTGCTGGTATAAGCTGCATACACACTAGAAGTGTTTTGCTGGTACAATACGCCAGTATTGCTATCTCAGTTACTCTTAGGGTAGACCTGGCTTGAGTAAGTGGCAGCACTTAATCTTGGACTGCAATAACAAAACACTCCCAAGTTATTCTGAAGACAGGCCCCATTTCTTATTTCTGCCTCTCTCCCCAAGATCTTTCAGTTTCTCCCACATACCTCAACCTCTCTCTCCCCGCTCTCCATGTCCCTCATATATTGCACTTACACTGCTCCCATATGGTGTCTTTTCAGGTAATTCGCTATAAATCCTTCAAAATTCATTTTGGACGTGTAATTTTATTCTGGTAAGAACAATAATCTGTCTGCCGCAGATCCCATCCCACACTGTGTAGCCTGAAACCCTCACCCCTGCCCCTCCTGCCTTGACCCAGGCTTTTCAGATACCAGGTACAACCGGGGTTTGTCTTGTTTTAAGGAGAAACAACAAGATTTCAGTGGTTTCCCTTGACTTGCAGGGAACCTGAGCCAGCACGGGAGTGCTGCTGTTGCACTGCCAAGCTACTGACTTAGTTGCATGGCCCAAGAGGGGAAAATACAGGTTAGCGACTCATTTGCATGATAAGTTTATGCCTCGTGAAACACATACTTTTTTTGCCTGTCTCCAACCCCTATTTGAGCCTAAGCTCTTAAGAGCACGGAGAAGGCACAGATGGGGCTGGCGACTTCCGATCACTCACCAAAGAGAACCACACCTGCAACTGATCTTGCCAAAACGTATTTCCCTGTGTATACTTACTCCCGCCTGTATTCCCACTGATGTCAATAGGTTTTATCTTCCTTTTCAATCATACCAATGTAATTCAGGAATAACTCCGTCAAAGCCAATGAAGGTAGCCTGGCAGAAAACCAGGGTAAGCAATCTTTATGCCCAAGGACTTCCAGAATGAAAGTTTTCCTGGAGTAGGACTTGCAGGATGAAGACTGTAAACCTTTTCCAGTAAATAAAAATCAAATCAAATCCAAGAAAGAGTCTAACAATAAAACCCAGGTCACAACACTGCTGTAGCCCGGTCACCTTTTCATTCTGCAGGAAGTATGATCTCCTTATTGCACCTTTGAGCAAGGAGAGACAGGGGCTCAGCAAAAGTTGTAGCTCTGAACTTTTTCTTCTTTCCAGGACAACATGTAACTATGCGGGTTACACGTTAAGAGGCTTGTAAAGGACTTAATAAAAAAATCAATGCATAGGAGCCTTGTATTTCCAAATTGATATTTAATACCCAGACGTGTATTACGGTTTTTTCCTAAATGCATTCCACACACACACACACAATTGCTGAGTTGAATTTTAATAATGAAAAACAAATTTAAACCCCACTCTCTGTAGCACACTGACCTACAGTTCTCCCCAAAGTTATTACAAGACCAAAAACAGATATTTACCAAAAAAAAACCCCTTGCTTAAAACACTATTTTTCTAGAGAGTAGGGAAATGTTTCTTATACGGATATAAGATGTGGAAAAATACAGTTAGAAACAAAAGTTCTTTTCATTCCCTCATGCCCCGACCCCCCCCCCATAACAATTATGAAAATTGTTTAGATGGGATGGCATTTTGAACATTTACTGCATTCCAGCCAATAAATTCCATTCCCGGATCTGATGGAAAAATCACCCCCCTTCCCTATCCCTCCCCTCGCTTTCATTCTTTCTGTCTTTCTTTACAACCTAATACCCTGTCGACTCAGGGCCAGGGCCTACTTAGGGGGAAAAACAACACCAAGCGCCAGACTGGAGACAGCATGCAGACTGAAAAAGTTAATCATTACTTCTGTCTGCCTTCATAATCTAATCACTCTTATTCCAAAGCGCATGCAGCAAAGCTCTCTCACACACCCATGCACACGCATTCAGGCCCACAAAATATGTTCTGGTGGTCTGTTCCACCCACACCACCCCCTCCCTCTGTCGTCCTGTCCACCCCACTCTCCAAATACAATCCTGGTAACTCCAGGTTAAGAATGAAATTTAATAGCCAAAAGAAACAGTGAAGGACATTTCAAAATGTTCAGAGTAGGGTCACAAGCAAGAAGCTGCTTATCTGTCCCTTCCCCACTCCATCCCATCACTTCCCACCTTACTCTCTGGATTAATATTACTTAGCAATTAGACAGTGCATTACATTAATTAACTAATTAATCCTCTGAACATTCCTGCGAAATGGGTAAGTGTGAGGATCCACATTTTACAGATGGGAGAACTGAGCCAGACAGTGGTTTAAGTGATTTGCCCGAGGCTACACAGTGAGTCAGTGGAAACACCTGAGTCAGAACTCAGGAGTTCCTGGCTCTCAATCCCATTTAAACTCCATTTCTAATCCAGTTAGGGCACCCAGTCACAGCCCGGTTGTCCCTGACCTAGTTACCACACAATTAAAAGTTGCAATCTAGACAAAACCTAACTGTGTCTTGTTAACTAGGCTGAAGCCAGAGGAACTCCAAGACTTCAGCCTGGCTCTGGGGACACAGTTGGGTGCCATCTAGCTTATAATTTTTAACTATGCTGTAACTAGGTCAGAGGACAACAGGATTGTAACTGGGTCTCCTGGTTCCGCTGTAGCTGGGGTAGAGATGGGACCTGAATCGAGCAGACCATGCAGACTCCTTGCTCACCCATGCACCTCACAGAGACACAGGTGCTGACAGTACTTTGTAGTTTAGACTCTGTCCAAATGTGCACAAAAGTAACACACCAAAAATAAACTTGTTCCAGCCCCAGCTACTTTACATCTCCCTTCCTCAGCAGCAAAGACACAGAGCAGAATTTGTATCTTCCAACTCATCTCAACATTATCTGTCTGTGACGAAGAAAGAAAATGGATGGGGGAAGGGTGGCCTGTTTGTTACCATCACTCCAGTTATCACAAGCAGCTGAGCTACAGTACCTTACATTGAATCCCCTGCCTTCCAGAGTCAATTAGGCACCACACCAACGATCTTCCAGGGCATTTACAGGGCCTGGCACTTCACTGTTATACTGGTGTTCCCTTTCCATCTCCCTCCACATCCCCCACCATTCACACTGCACATTCCCAAATCCACTGACTACATTATAAAAGAATGGAGGCATTATCTGTGAGGCTCTACAGTTCTTGGGACCCCTCCCGCAACAGTTTACACAAGCCAGTGATCGTTACTCACCTGAGTAATCACTACAGGCATGAGTAATGGTTCTAGGATTGAGCCCTGTGATATTAAAGGATCCATTTTCCATACTTACTCTGCAAGGCAGTGGAAAAGAATAGAAAAACTACAGGCCACTTTGCACTCCATTTAAGATTTATGAGTTTGTTCCTTATTGTGAGCTAAAAAGCCTCAGCCTAGTTTACAAAGAAAATTAATTTGCCAGTTCAAGCCTGGTGATGTAAACTTCAGGCTCCCAGCTAGTTTTCCAAACAAGACTTCTGCTATTTAATTCCTGCATCACTGCTTGAAGTATGATTTTATGCATTTATTTACTCTGTCCAACATGGTATTGCACAAATAAAACACTTATATCCAATAGAATAGTATCGGACGGGCATTAAATCTCCTACCAGCAGGGCAAAAATCTCTCTGGTTGTGTGGAGCTCCTATTTCTAAGGGACTCTGATTTTAGTTAGTGTTCTCCAGATCTTCAAAATGCAGTCCTATCAGTGTTCCTGAAACATGCAGATAACCACTACACCTGCCTGGAATGTAAAACCTGGTTACTCATCGAAGTGCAAATAGGAAAAAATCACCACTGAGATGTCCATTAGACTACACCATACATTATCCAACTTGGAAAGACTCTCACACTGAGCGGTAATGCTCTAGAATTTTAGTATCTGTAAATTAAAGGCATCAGTTTCATCACTTAAAGTCATTCGGTCCAGAGCCAACTTTACCGATTATAAAGTGAAGACTGTTTGAAACATTCACCTCCTCCCCAGCACCTGGGTTTGTCAGGCATAAATAAGGTTGCTTCAGAAGCTAATGAACATTTTATTATGACAGCACTGGTAACACCAGGTATCTTTGTATGCTTTTAAAAGATGGTAAGGGCTGACCAGATCCATAGTGATGGGAGATCTGCCTTAAAAAGGCATGATGAGAACAGAACGCTCCAAGTTATTTTACTCCATTGAATGCTGGCATACTGCTCACTTCTAAAAAAGTTAGCTCTCAGTTAACCTACTCTGGCAGCAACACTCTACAAACAACATCTTTACCATCAAAAGAAGATTACTATTCTTAGTCCCACATTTGCTTATGATGTACATGTATGTACATACATATAATAATATTTTGAATGTTCTCCAATGTGAGCAGTTTGGAAGTATTAATTTAAGACAAAATATGCCTTCCCTCTTTATTAGCAAAAACCCTCGGAAAAATCAGCATTATTTTTCTGCGGGCCTGCAATTTATCAACCAACCACCGAGACACAAAGGCTCTTGAGAACATACCTGAATAATCTATATCTACCCAGCTCCCACAGTGTTTATTTTAACATGCTGCTTTCTAGAGAGGCTTGATAGGAGTAATTGCATATATGGAGAACTATATTCACACACACACACATATACACCGGCTGAACTGAAACAAGATGACACATGGGATTAAACTGAAGTTGGTGTTTCAGAACTGTGCCAACAGATTAAATAAAAAAATAAATCGACAACAAAGCTCTCCTGCAAAACCACTTCGGCCTGCATTCAACCTGCCTGCATCACTCTGCTCTGGCGTCAGTGTTGTGTTTTGACAAGTCACCCTGGCTGAATTCTCAGCAATGCTTTACACACTGACAATTACAACCCGAGGCTCTCATTGTGTTATGAAAACAAAACAAAACAAGAAGAAGCCGAGGAATGAGCTCCTCCTCTCCTGTAATAGCCTCTATTTGAATAACAATAAGATAACTCAGTGAACTAGTTAGGCTGCAGCTTTGTGCGTATGCAATCAATGGAAATGATATCAGTCTAGCCAAAAGTCCTACTGATGCATATGAAATTGGGAGGTTAGTAAAATTAGACACAATGGCACCCTCACACCCAGCAATGTGTCATCCCAACCAATTTACAGTCATAGCTATCAGCACGTCACTCATTGCGTGTGTGTGGAGAGCTTGGTCCTGTATAGCACAGGTGCAGAGTGTGAGAGAGAGAGAGAGAGTGTGTGTGTGTAAGAACAAGGCAAAAAGAGTTCAGTGGGAGAGGGAGTGCACAAGGAAGCCAATTTTGCATCAGTGAGAGCACTGCTGCATGGCAACCAAACTACATCTGGAGTCAGAGATCAGAGCCTGATCAGCATGGGGAAGGGTGTCTTGACCCGTATCTCCTCATAGATGCCCATTCTCTACCCAGATCCCAACCCTTTCACCTTGAGCACTTGCAAGTTAAGGCAGCAGACATGCAGGGGGAACAGAGACAAACACTCAGTTTAGAGGACTATACCTAGCACTGAAGCCTGTGCCTCCATTCACACTTGTGTCTAGAAGATGAAAACCCAAGGACTTGCAGGATCAAAGCCAGAATATCATCAGCCCCCTATGAGCCACATTTTTATTTTTATTTTTATTAAGGGAAGGCTTGACTTGTACTGGCTCTTCACAAACATGTGAACAGCTGAAGTCAACTCCACCAAGCCAGCTCTAAATGGCATTCATTTTTGTCTTAGTTAATGCACTAGGAAGATCTCAGAGAGGACTCCCAACGAACCTTTTCAAAAAGGTGTAATGGTTTGATGTTATTTAAAATAAGGAAAACAGCGCAGACTTGAAGTGCAAATGCTAAGGACACCGCATTTAGGAAGCTGAAGCTGCAATGCTTTTCGTGCAGCAAGATTAAAAGGGTAAAGGAAGGGCTGTGCAAACTCATATAAAGTTTCTCTCTCTTTTTTTTTTTTGCAAGTTAAAACCAAGATAATGACACTGGGTGGGGACCAATTTTGAGGGCTGAGCAGCCAAACCAAAATTAGCGTCCAAGCCAAGAGCTTCCTCAGCCTGGCAGTTTGGGGAAGGAAGCTGAGAAAAGTTATGAAAAGATTCTTCAATAAATTGAGCAACGAGGCTGAGTTTTTAGCGTTCAAGCAAAGGTGACCCTGCTATTAAAATATTGTTCAACATAATAAAAATAAAACAGAGTACTCCAACAAGCCTCTCTCTGAAACTCGGGCACTGCGAGAACTTTCTGATCACTGGGGGAAAAGGGTTCTTTTTTGTTTTCCTTTCCTTTTGTTTTCCTTTCCCTCTTCTCTCCTTTCATTAATAACTACGTTTTCTTTTCTTTCTATTTTTTTCTTGGCTCTTTCCTCATAAAAAATGATGCAATTTCCTGTCTTGTCCCAATGTTTCCTGTTAATTAACAGGGTGAAAGTTATCATCACATATTTAAACTCCTACCCAAAACAATTCTGCAGAAAATGGTTCTCCGACTGGGTACAGCAC
This sequence comes from Chelonoidis abingdonii, assembly GCF_003597395.2. Classification (NCBI taxonomy): domain Eukaryota; kingdom Metazoa; phylum Chordata; order Testudines; family Testudinidae; genus Chelonoidis; species Chelonoidis abingdonii. Next base: position 15,699,070 of record NC_133774.1, read on the forward strand.
TTTGAGGCAAAAGCAGTGCTTAATTTGTAGTGAAAGAGGTGCAGGGACTCAAGCAATTAAGTGCCGTTGCTCAAGCAATTTTTTTATTTTCATAACTGAAGCGGCAAGCCCAGAGATGCCGGGACTATGAACTGCCAAGCCCAGAGGTGCCAGGGCTATGAACTGGCAGAAATTAAGCTCTGGGCTAGACCAACCATAAGACTAGACCAAAGCTGGTATATGGGGGTATGAATTATGCCTCTCTTCGCCAGTCTTTCCCTCCCAAGCCAAGATACACCCAGAGGGAGAGGTACAGTAACTCCTCACTTAAAGTCGTCCGAGTTAACGTTGTTTTGTTACGTTGCTGATCAATTAGGGAACATGCTCATTTACAGTTATGCAATGCTCCCTTCTAACATCATTTGGCAGCTGCCTGCTTTGTCCACTGGAAGAGCAGCCCGTTGCAGCTAGCTGGTCTGGGCTTGGAATCAGGGTGGACAAGCAGCCCCCCTATCAGCTCCCTGCTCCCCTAAGTTCCCTGTGCAGCAGCTGCTCAGCAGGCTAGCAATTGCAGCTGTCCCTCCCCCTGCTCCTGCCCTCTGCCTTGGAGCTGCTCCCCGAGACGCTTGCTTGCTGGAGGGAGAGGGGAAGGAAGGGGAGGAAGAGGGCAGGCTAATGTCAGGGTGTCCCCCTCCCCCCTGCTCCTGCGCCCCTCTTACCCCATCTTCCATAGAGCAGGGGGGACACACCAGGGCTCAGGCGGGAGGGGGCTTGAAGCAGCAGTGGTCTCAGCAAGCTGATCTAATTAACAAGGCAGTGTACTTAAAGGGGGAAATGTGCATATCTCCCTCCATTCCTGCTGCCTTGCAGAAGGAGAGAGAGAGTTAACCCTTGAGGGCTCAGCCAATTGCTAGTTCATCATTTAGCAGTAAGGGAAATATCCCACCCTCTGACTCCTCCACCTCAACCAAGCTTCACAACCATCACTATTGTGTACCAGTATTAAATTGCTTGTTTAAAGCTTATACTGTGTGTGTGTATATAATATAGTCTTTTGTCTGGTGAAAAAAGTTCCCCTGAAATCTAACCCCCTCATTTACATTAATTCTTATGGGAAAATTGGATTCACTTAACATCGTTTCACTTAAAGTCACATTTTTCAGGAACATAATTACAACGTTAAGTGAGGAGTTACTGTATTCTGCTTCTTTGTGGGCCTTTGCTGTTGGAAGCTGACCTGCACCCTGGGCTGAATCTTGACCACTGAATGAAACATGCCTGATGAACGACCCCCATCTCAACATTAGTTACTGTGGTGCTACCATCTTCCTGTATCACACTGAATTGCAGGCAGTCTAGGATACAAAAGCAATAACCACCTGTCACAAGAGCACCACCCCAGAAGTGTAATACGTATCTTGGTCAAGGACACAGGGGCATATTTTTCTGGTCTCATCCACAGAGAACTCTCCTTCAAAACTCTGTAAATGGAGCTCAGAAGAACGAAGAGTTGAGTCAGCCCTACCAGGATGTGGGCCAGTGTTCCCAGGGAACCTAGATATTACAAACTTTGGGATAGATCGAACTCATGTAGAACTATTTTGCACACAGCTCTCTCCTGAATGTGGGACTGGAGAAGGGAAGAGATCTCACATTGACATGACACCATTCCCTGCCCTCCTCAAACCACGTTCAAAGCTCTTTGTGCTCTCCAGAGTCCCCGTGGAGAAAAGGTTGGAGTTCGGGTAGGTGGGATGATCACTGGCTATCCCTCACTCCAGTGGTAGTTAGTTACACAAGTTAATACAGTCCCAGGTTTAACTTTACCACAGATTTCCCCTGCCACTACCACCTGTCAGGGTCACCAGTAGAGAATCCAAGGAGTTGAGAACAGGTTGCCTGGGACCAGAGCCACTAAAGGGCTCCTCCACTGGACAATGAGGGAGAATCTCTGCAATGAAATCCTTGTTTGGATTTTCTTGCGAACGGGCCTATTACGGCAGGAGGAGACACCTGGCTACTGATGATGAGGTCACTCCACCATCCCCTACAACTCAACAGCCAACAACATTTCAAGACTACACCCAAGACATTATCATTGATTTAAAAAGTCTAATCAAAAGCCAAAGGCCGGAAATCCTGTGAGGCGCCGATGCTCCTTTCCCACAGACTTCAGCACCACACAAGATTGGGCCATATTCTTGTTTACATTACATGATTCCTCAACAACAGCCATGACATAACTTATTCCCCAGTGTCCATGTTAAACAAGCCCATAGCAAACAGCCCATTCACAAAGAGGAGGGGGATGGGGAGAGAAACAAAAGATATTTAGGTAAAAAGTGAAGAAGGTAAACTTGAACTTTGCTTTCTTTGTGTGTTACAACTAAATCCAGACTGTGTATCAGGAGTTAATAATATCTTAGAGCTCAAAATAAACTGGAAAGGAAGCTACTTTGTGACAGTAGGCAAGCAGCCAGGCTGCTGCGCAGGTCATTCAATCCTACTTAAGAAAGATGGTACGGCTGGCAGTGACCTCTGAGTGGCCCGTTACCGTATTCTTTTACACAGCTCACTCCGAGGTCACTACAAGAAGGCACCAGCAGGAATTCCACATTCATCTTTTGAAACCACCATGTCACATAGCAGATAAGACTGACCGGCCCCCCATTTGGTCAAAGGGAGAGAGAGGTCAATATCAGTGTCTCTCCAAGCCTCCAGGAGTCAGAATGGCTGTGGAGCTGATAGGAACAGCTGATAACCCTGCAATAACCTTAGTTAATGGTCAAGCGACAGGCTGTAAGGAGCAGGTCAGGCCGCACAGTTCAGTGTAATGGAACGAACATGTGAATGTCTGAAATACGTGCAGCAGAGGATACAGTCAGGAGGAACTGTCTGTGGTAAGGCATCTTCTTCAGGGAGAGCTGATACAGGACGTATCTTTTTCGCTGTACTAATCGCTCATAAAGAAAGCCCTTAGGGCTGAAACACTTAAGCCACAAGTGTCCACTAGCTCTGGCTGCCTCAGTTTCAGACACCGACTTGAGATACCTTGGGCCTGATATTCAGAAATGTTGAGCCCCCACAACTCCAAATGAAGTAAAAAGGAGTTGTGGATGCTCAGCACCTCTGAGAAAACAGGCCTGGATGTCTCAAGTTAGATTCCAAAAATCTGGAGACATCCAAAAGCAATGGACTTAAAATTTCTGTACTTGGGGTCAAATCTCCTCCTTCACTACTTACACCTTCACCATGACCCACCAATTTTGCTCGGACAAGAGACAGGAAGTGGGACAGGGTTTCTCAGACCCCACCCAAACTGAGTAGGGTCCCCCAGCGTGCAGGGGGATTTAGGGATGGGGCTCCTGTATCTACCACTATGCCACCAACTGGCCATTCTCCCCACCTACCCCTTCCTGTAGGATGTATTTAAGATCACCCATTGGTTGCATTCTCAGCACCGACGTGCAGAAACAACATCATCTCTCTCTCTTTTTTTTAAATCTCCCACTATTAGATAAATGCATGTGGTTAATGCTATTTGTTCCTGCAGTGTAACAGTTAAAGGATCATAAATGGAAAAGCTTTAGTCGAGCTACCTGACAATGCAGGATTGCTTCCTATGGGGCATTTATTAGTCTTTTTATCCTGTCTAGTTTTAAAAGTCCCAAATTATTGGGTTTCCCACCATATTCAGGTGGTACATTTTATTCAGCAAGAGAATACCCATCTGAGTTAATCAAAGACAAACATACAGATGAACACACACTCACATCACTGGCGCTAAACTTTAAAATGTATTATTTTCCCCTAAACTGTCAGAGTATTGTACAGAAATAATGGCTCAGAAAATCATTAGTCAGCAGCAGTGGAAACACTTAAACACAATAGTCTTGAAAAAATAAAACTGCAGTTTGAACTGCATGCATTAGAAATAGCTGCAGCAGACAATAGTAATGTGTTCTCCTTTGCTGAAATGAAACTACTTTTGCTTAACAAGAGGGAAGGCTGACCTAGGGAATGTTTTTCCCCAAACACCTGAGAAAAGCCCACTCTGACTGCATTTCATTTATTTTTTTATTGTTAGTTGTTTTCAAGGCACAATTTTACATGGAGATTCTTTTGGAATACCCCTATAAAATTGCACTGAGATAAAACTGATAGCACATATAGTCAAGACCCATGAACAAGGGTCGTGCAGGCACGCACAAGCACATACACATTCTATTCCCCCATAACCTTTGCTACTCAGCTCTGTTCCCATTTCCTCTGCCTGTTGAGATTCTGCCTTAAAAAGCCCAGCCTGCTTATGGAAGAAAGGGTCTAACACAAGGAGGAGCTAGAATGGAGTGTCAGAGGCCAAAAGCTACATGGAGACCTTGCCAAGTCCCAGTCTCACTCCACTTCACTGGCCTGGCTACATTCTGCCATGGTCAGATGATGTGTGAGGCTGCAAGGCTCCTAGTCTGGCAGGCGGCCTGGTTTGCTCCAAAGACTTCAATGCTGTCATCTTAGCATTAACCCCTGATAACCTTGTCCTTTTGAGCACGGGAGTGAGTTTTTAGGTAAGTTATTTAATACACAAGTACAAGCTAGTGCCGTCGGTAGTGTTAAGGAAAATTTGTAATGCACTGTGAGATTTAAAACAACAGAAAGAGTACATGTGCTCAAATAAACTGAGTATAAATTACTTTTTTTTTTTAAATCACAATTTATTGTTTATCCCAGAGACAAATATACAATCCCACTTACACAGGAAGATTTCTCAATTTCTGATTATAATAGGATGCCAATTTATAAATAAAGGCATTTCACAGGCAGTTATAAACTGTGTGCTCGAGGGAAGGGGAGGGGGGGGCATAGTCAGGATTTCTCCAGACAAACCTTCAGAACCCTGCTACTCCCATCTAATTTGCAGGGGGGGGTGGCAGGGGATGGGACAGGACTGTAGATCCAGCCAAATAATGGTGCTTCTATTGTGAATAGTTCTAGATTTAAAAAAGGTGATTCTCCTAGGCTGACACAGATACCAGAAGGGATCAAAGTCATAGTGAAACATTCCAGCCCCATCCGCTATTTCATAATGAAATGTCAGTCAGCTGCACATTGGAGCTTTTGTAGTAAAGATGAATCAAATTTGAATTAAAGTGTTCTATTAAAATCAGATGAGGTTTTGAGGTGAAAGGGTGAGGGAATGGGGATTAAAAAGCACTGTCAATTTTCTCTGTGTTGCTTTCTGTCACTTCAGTTTTTGGCTTAAACAAAAGTAAGCGTTAATCCAGAATGAAAAGGGGTTACGCTTGTTTTAAGCTACAACAGTGTTATGTGCCTGCCTTTCAGAACAGCCTGATGGAAGGTCTCAACAGCACAACCAGAGGAGTTTTCACGCATCAAGGGCCTGATCCCAAACCCCAAAAAGACAACAAACAACACTCCCATCGACTTCCATAGGCTCTAGATCCAGTCCAAAATTAGCATATGTCATCAAAGACACCTCCACTTGGGACTGCAATCTGTGTAACCCATCGAGTCTGATAGTTTATTAATACTCCTTAATAAAAAGCAATGATGACCAGGGCACAAGCCAGCTGATCATATTTCACACATGAAGTGGCAGCTCTGAGGCCCTTTGAGGACTTCTCTTTTTGAGCAAACGCTGAGCTATGTGACTGCAGCCTGTTTGTTAGAGACTGAAGCACAATCACAAACTATACATCTCCTGAAGAAGATCTGATACATTTGAAAAACAGCCTGGCCCCCATTATTTAAGGGAATTATTTTCCTTTTTATCTACAGTGTCTTTTTGTTTGTGTTTTTGTTAACTGGTGTAGTTTAAAAGAAAGAAGGTCCAGTTCAGAACGGCACAGACAGGCACATCTCCGAGTCCGGTGGGAGATTTCTTAAGCAAGGATATTGAACTGGGCCAGAGAGAGTCAGCAAAGGAAAGAGGCAAAACAAACAAACAACAAAACAAAACAAAACAAGAGACAGAGACTAAAAGGAGAGGGAGGAAGAGAGTGACTGAGTGGGGAGAGAGAGAGAAGACTAGCGTGTTTTTCCTTGGGAGTAATGGATTAACCAATATTGCACAAAAATTGAGCCAAGCCGCATGTAGACTCCATGGGCTTCTCTGTTCGGATTTTAACCTTTGGAAATTTATATATATTTTTAAACAAAGTTAACTAGGTCCCAGCGGGTTAGTAGGGCTGTGCTGTCAGAGTTCCTTCCTCCCCTTTCCCAAACCTCGCCCCCACCCACTCTGAGGCTTGCTCCTTTTAAAGTGCCACATACAACATGAAAGGGCAGCACCAGTGAATTAAAGGTCACCTCTGTGCCTTTCAGGAGGAACTAGTTCCTTTGTGAAGACCCTCATGGGATTACGTTTTCACATTCAGCTCCTTTTTTTTTTTTCTTCCCTTGCCAAAAGAATCAAGTCCCTGGCTCCAGGCTCCCGACCTTCCTCCCACCCCGAACTGAGCCCCATTCATTAAGCTGGCTCACTGCAGCACAGCCTAGGCCAGGAAGAAAAACAGAAAACAGAGCAAGTGAAAGAGAGGCTCAGATTGGTTATTTCAAGGGGAAAACATTTGTAGAAGCTCTTAGTATATTACCCTCATCATTCCACACTGGTCACGCTCCCACATCCTTTCAGCTCTGCTATCCTGGTACCTCTGCCATTCATCCATGAAATTGCCCTCTGCCTCCTGAAGAAGAATGAAATATATATTCCGTAGCTGAAACTGAGACGCCTTAAAAGAAAGGATCCAGCTTTCAACATTCTTCGGGAGGACTGGATGAGCTTTTTTTAATGTACTGCTTCTGTTATATTATCGTTCTTGCAACACCCCAGTCTCTAAAGATGCCATGGCAGCGCCGCCACTCCCCAGAAATAGGGATGTTAAATGCAGGGTCCTGGCCCAATTCTCAAATTTCATCTGGGGCAACTGCATTTCGACCTTCCTATATCCCACCTTTTAACCTTCAACTGGTTCAGTTTTCATTTCCCTGTTCTGCAACCGCTGTGTGTAGTGTGACTGAGCACTGTTTAACAGCTGCCAATTTCCACCCCAGAGGTGGCTGCTCCTCAGTGGTGGCCAGAGTGACTCCTCATGCTAGGGCCTTTGGGGCCAAAGCACAATCCTTATCCATTCAATCCCAGTGCTGTGCAGTTGGACAATCAGAACCATCTAATCAGATGCACGTCAATTTGGGGCTTTTTTTAATCCAGTGAAACATCCTTTTGGGATAAAGTCATAAAGCAACTCACCAGATAACTCACCAGTTCTAAAGAGTGAAAAGAAGATGAGCTTTATGTATGGCATCTGACACCACTGTCTGTTTAAATGGAGATAAGATACAGCTTTTCCCTTCAGACAGAAATAAAACACTCCAAGTGCACCTTGACAATAGCTCATTAAAGCCCTGTTCAAATACACTGTTCTGCTACCAAAGTTTGTGGAAAAAGAAAAGGGAAAGTTAGCTTTAGAGAACTGCTGCAAAGTGCGGTTTATTTTCCTTGCTTGACTGGGTCTCTCCAGTTGGGAATTTTCAGAGCTGCACTTCTGTGTGTGGAACTGAGTTGCCAGTAAATCAGAGCAAATTCAAAGCAAATGCTCTTTCATGTGGAGGCATTCGGCTTTGTTTCATGGTTTGTGTAGCTAACCGTATCCCTTAGTGAGTCAACACTCCTATTGGCTCCTCATTAAACTAAATAGCTACAATTACATTGGGGGGGGAAAGAGTGGATAATGATGGTAAAAGTGTTCCTGCCTGGGAAATTGCCGAAAACTTTGGACTAACCCAGACCCACCCACCACCCCCAAAAGAACCTCACGCCCCAACAAAGAACGTGCATTGCTTAAGCCGGAAGCTAGCTGTTAGAGAGACTATATGAACAAACCTTCCCATTGTAGGGTATCTTTGCCGTTCTTGGCTGTTCTATGGCATTAAACTTCATAGCAAACTCCTTAATAAGACATCATAGGCAAGTTATGTATTATCTTGCAGCCAAACCCCACCTCCCTCTGTCCTTCAGGAGACAGACTAGACAGACGAATGTTATCAATAACACAACCTTCAGAAGCCCTCCCTTAAAGCTGTTACTTCCTTTACTTATTTCTTGTATCCTGTGGAATCAATCCTTGCCACCCACCCCACATATTCACGAGAAAAAAATAATGATCTAACATCACTATTGTGTTGTTTTAATCTCTTTCTGTTCTCTTTCCAGTCCCTTCTCCAACCCTTACCCCCCCATTTTTCCTAAAGGTTACAGCACCATAGCAAAAAAAAAAAAAAAAAAAGGACCAACCACAAGTTGCCCTTCTCCCCCTTCCTTTGATTAATTCTCATTAGGGCCTTTGAACAAACAATATGCTTCCCTCTCAAATAACAGGCAGGGTATATATTACACTGAAAGAAAAACAAACAAGACTCACTTAAAGACATCCACACCAAATGCAATTCCTGGAGAGAAGGAAGACACACACACACCAGCAGCAACCAGCAACGTACATATTTCTAAAATTCCCGTCACAGGGCAATGAACTGAGTAAATGCTCCACAAATCATAAATCACTGAGACTCACTGACAGAGGAAAGTATCTTCCAACCTACACTAGACCACGCGGGTATGGATTTTCAGACGAATTATGGTTGGTGATCACAATACAAGCCATAGTATTAATAACTGCATTTAGGACTCAGCCATGCCTCTTGAAAGGCAAAGCTGTAGTGGGGAAAGGAAGGAGGTGAATAACATATTATACCTGTGAAAGGTCTGATTTGCAGCTCTCATTGAAGTGTCCAGCTGTGGAGACACAGCACCTCTGAAAATCAGGCGAAAAAGATCTGATGGGTGCTGAGAACAGGGCAATGGGAAATGTCCTTTCATGCACTTGTACAGACGGTGCAGTCAAATGTTCGCCCCTCAACGCAGCAATCCTTGTGCAGAGACACCACAACAGATCTCCCCAGATCATGCCATGTTACTAGCCAGCCACCCTACCATATTCCGCAGATCTGAGAGCCATACTGCACATACCTGCTCGCTGTGCATGGGCTCCCATGTGCCCTCTCTATCCACCCGGCCAGTCCCATGAAGAAGGAAATACAATATAGCCCCTGATGTATAAAATGCATATACAATTGCCCTAATATTTCTCAGCTGACTGCTAACCTATTACAGACAGGATGCAGGCAGCCATTGCCTAGTATCATACAAGAACACAATGGCTGGAATGGAAAACACCTACGAGATTAGTTGTCCTCATGAAAGGGTATAATACTGTACACGCCACTGATGTTATTATTGAATGTACTGTAGCCAGAAGGCTGTGCAGAAACTAGTTACGCTAACCAAACAGAAACCCACAAAGATTCAAGACCACCAGTCAAATACTGTTCTCCTTATCTATACAATTAGCCCCACTGAAACCAAAGGGACCACCTGTGTAAATAAGGCATGGGCTGGGACTGACCTTGAATTTTTCAATAAGGATACAGTTGTAATTCACGTGCTCACTCCTCCATAAATAATCTATACCCTATAATGAACCATCACCAAAATTCAGTTTTCCCCACATGGTCCATCCATCCGTTCATCCCCAGGTGCCCAATTCTTGCTGAAAATGAGTGGGCACTGGGAACCTAATTCTCCCTTTGAAAATTCCAGCCTAAGTGACCTGTAATCTTACACTGTCCCAGCATCATTCTTACTTCATTCACAGCCTAAAACCAAAAGGAGCTTTAGATGCACTAAAAGTAAAGAGTCCTGAGTGAGTAACACATACCACAGATAATGTCTTACCTGAAAGCCCCCCAGGGGCTAGACAATTAGTTCCCCCTGTTTCAGTGGAGGAAGGCACAGAGTCTGGACAATCTGCTGCAGCAAAGGAAAAAAATAAGAAATGAATATATGTTAGTTTCTTAGCACCCTGTAAACAATGTCAAGAACAGAACACACATTCCAAAGTGTTCAACAGGAAGCTATTACTAATTGTCTGCACAGACACTGCCATTCATCATCATATATCCACCCTAAACTCATCACCCTTGTCTAAACTCTACATTACCACTTAATCATTACTCAGTGCACGCAAAAATTATATAAAGGCTGAAATCTTTTTGTCCAAGTCACAGGTTAATGAAATCAGGTCTCCCATCTTTTGAGCTCCAAAGTTTAAACGGCTGCTTTGTACTTTGAATCTAGTACACAACTAGGTTGGCCAGGTGGAAATATTAAACTTGTAAGAGAGAAAAAAATACTCCACTTTTGTCACAAATAGTCCAATGTCAACTTTACTCCTTTGTTCCTGTCTTTTTTGCTAGTTTCATTAAGAACTCGTATACATTTTCCCTTCCACTGACTGGAAATTACTTGGCTTCCCCAACGTGTTGTGTATGCACCCAAAAGGCCTGCCTGGACCAAATTCTTTCCATGCACCACTGAAGGGGCTTTTATGATGAAAGGAATCTGTCTCATTAGCTATTCCTCTTGACATTTAGAAGTGTTCAGTTCAGGGAGGGGCAAAGTTTGGCCCCCTGGTGTCCAAAAACTGCCCCCTTTCTGTAATGGCAGCATGAGGTCAACATTGATCAACCTTTTTCACTGCAGACGAACCCACACATGCAATTTTTCATCATCTCTCAGGAAAGATGCAAACATAAGGAAATACTGTGGTTGAAGGCATTTGCAGTCAAGAAAAAAATCTAAGTGTACATGCAACCCTCAGGCTGCTGGCAAATTGCCGCAGTTGGTTACGCAAAATTAGGGCACCCTAAATTGCATCATTATTTCAGCTACAAACCATCTCTTAAAGCAAGGGCCACAGCACCAAATGGCCAGAGTTTTTTGTCCCCCACGTTTTTTCCCCCAAGCACTCACTACTGAAAACCTAAGGAAAAAACATGTGTGTAGGTATAAACTCATGTTATTAGAGTACAGTATAATCCATAACAGGAATATACAGTTTAACAGGATACACTTAATCAAACTGAAAACAATAGGGAGACAGGAAATGGACTTACTTGTGAAATACTGTACACTATACACTTTCTAAATGTTTTTGAGTTTGTTTTCTATATTTTAAGGAAATATGCTTTTTTTTAACCCTGTCCACTTGTATATCTGAACAGATGACTCCCTTATATCTTTCCCTTGAGATCACTCTCAAATGCTTTTGCTGATGCTTTCCCTCAACACATTCAAACCTTTCTGAATGCAGGTGTCAAAAATATGGTACTGGTTTGTACTACAGACCTAGTGCTTCATATCCAGCTCCAATCTGCCTCTACATGAATTGATAAAAGGAATTTTCTATTGGATATTAGGCAGTGGGATCAACTGACGCCTGATTTCTAATGTGCAACCTTGATGAAGTGGACATATTGCTATGACAGTCTTGAGGAATAGATCCCAAGTTACTTAAAAATGTCTCTGCATTGCTAGCAGAAGAATCTAGTCATATCTGAACCGAGAACAAGATGGGATCTATTCCTCAAGACTGTCATAGCAATATGTCCACTTCTTCTAACTTAAAAAAAACAATCCTAACCATAAAATTGCTGTGGAGATGAAGTAACCCTACATTTTGAATTCAAACACAAAGAACAACTCTCTGTTTCTTCACCAAGGTTGTACATTAGAAATCAGGCCTTATTCAGACTCTCCCTAAAGCCTGGACCTTTGCCTGAGCATAGCTTTGCCCACTGATTTGGTCCCTCTCCAGACATCAATTGATCCCACTCCCTAATATCCAACAGAAAATTCCTTTTATCAATTCATTTAAACCGAGAACAGTGCTGGGTCACGGGCCTCGCTTTAGAATAAGCCACTACTGAATGCACTGCTGATGCTCCCTCTTACACCCCAGCAGGCATAGGCAATGCAAAAGGCATGATGATCCTTTCCTGTTCCTTGCGTTAACCCTTGGCTAGTTGAGCCTTGCATGCTTAGCCTCACCCAGGCCTCATCCAAGCATTCTGGCTGGAATGGAGCACTGTCATTTTAAAATATTTTTTTGATACCAGTGAAATGCTCCAAGATTGAGTGGTTCATTTGAAGTTGCTACATGTTAGTCCTTTCACCTCAGATTTCTTCGTAAAGCGAGCTTTTTCCAAAGGACATGAAATCATGTTCTTCACATCAACAGTGTAATGACTAGCCCTGAGAGGTGTGCAGTGTCTCCTGCTACACCTTCAATTCCCATTAAAATCATAGATTCATAGGCTCTAGGACTGGAAAGGACCTCGAGAGGTCATCAAGTCCAGTCCCCTGCCTTCGTGGAATCAACAACACTTGAGGACCAGGAGCAATCCACGGGCCTTAGATGCTTAGCCTGAGTAGTTTTTTGCATCCTAATATGCAGGTGACAGACACAGGAGAGATCCTAACTCTCCTCTGCAAACAGAAGTCAGCGGACGAACATCCAGTCTGGTGCCCAGACTATATACTCTCTCATGCAGAGGGGAGGGAGGTGTAGAGTTAGAGCCAGAGCTAAATTACCCCAGAATTTGGTCATGCTCACCCCCTAGGGGAAGTTGGGGGAAAGCACCTCATATTGCTCTTGGGAGACCTCTGTGACAGCCTCCAGAGGGAACATATCCAGCCAGCAAAGACAGGTCAGCCTGACACACAGCCTTTGTGCGAGTGAAAGGAAATAAGAGAAAAGGGATAGGACCTTTTAATACACACTGTTAAATCGTGGGCCCAGGCACCTTCACAAACTCAAACACCAGAACTAGTATAAATTAGCTATGAGCCAGAAGAGCATTCCGAGTAGTAACATGCAGGCGGGACCACCAATACCCAAGCACAGGTGATAGCTTTTGGAAAAGAGTCATGGTTACCCAGCTCATGGATACAAACCATGGACATGCGTTTCACTCTGCTAAAGCTCACCAGCATGGAACAGCAACTGGGTTTTTTAGATAAACAGTATGTCGGCCTCTCTATTTTAGAGTTCATTGTACTGAACCCCCAATCACATTGCCTCTAAAATTCTGCATACCTGATCAGTCAAAGACATCTCTGACAACCTCCCATCCCCAGTGAGCATTTTCATTTGGGATCTGAATCTGCAGTCCTAACCCAGATAACACTACCACTGAAGCTAATGGGAAAGATTGAAGGACTGCAGATTCAACTCTTAATAAGGACAATACAGTTCACTGTATTGTCCAAGACAGGGGTCCCCAACGTGGTGCCCGCATCTAAATGCGCCCGCATCCTGGCCAGCGGTCGAGCATCCGCCAAAATGCCGCCGAATTTCTATAGCATTTTGGTAGCGACACCTCTTGATGACGCCGCTTGTCACTGACAAGCGGCGTCACCAAGAGGTGTTGCCGCCAAATTTCTGCAGCATTTCAGCGGCAACGTCTCTTGATGACGCCGCTTGCTGCCGACAAGCGACATCATCGAGAGGCGTCACCACCGAAATGCCACAGAAATTCGGCGGCATTCTGGAGGATGCTCGACCACCGCCACAGTTCTTCATCTGGCGCCCACCAGACAAAAAGGTTGGGGACCACTGGTCTAAGAGAAATAGTGAAAAACATTTAAATCACAGCAAATCTGCATGTCATCTTGGAGTCTGTTCCCAGATTTGTTAGACATTCCGTGTGGCCTTGGCCAAGTCACCTAACGTTCCTGACTCTTAGCTGACACATCTGTACAGTTTTTGCATTAATAAGCTAATTTACAGGGGAGCTAGGAAACTTCATTCACGTTTATAAAAGCTTTTAAATACTTGCGTGAGTGGTGCTAGGTAAAGGCCTGATCCTGCAACCCCTCTTCACGCATTAGTCCCCCTCACTTGCGTTGGAATTGTGTGTTTGTGTGAAGGGTTGCAGGACCTAGCCAAAAGTGTGTAAGTATCATTATTGGTACTACCATGCTTCATGCCAATGTGAGATGTCCAGGTTACTGTTAGATACACTTCTCCTTAGCAGTAGCTGCAGATAGTTCTTCTAGATTGTCAACGTGTAAGTGGAAAGATCTTTGCTAACGTTTTAACTGTGCTAGTAAAATGGCTTTGCCATGCCTGGACAGTCTACAATATTCTGTTCTTATTTTCCCAAAGGTGGTGAATAGTGAGGACAGGATTCCTCCTTGCTTAAAATGGTTCAGACTGAACACCTTTCCATTGTAAGCTAATATTCCTCTCTCTCACTTAACCAGCCTAATGCAAATAATATTTGACACAACGCTTGGAAATATAGGAACGTGGGACACCTAGGATCCCAGCACCATTCTGTCTGCCACAGAAGGCAGCAATGATACAGACATTAAGTTCTCCATCTCATTCCCTCCACAACAGCTTTGATGAAAGAGGAAGCAAAAGAAAAAAAAAAAAAAGAGGCCAGTAGTTGTAACAACCACCTGCAATGACAGACTTATAGACTTTTGTTTGTCTCTGTCATTGTTCCATGTATTACATTATTCAGAGTTCAACTGCCAAACGGATTTTTTTTTTTAATTAAACTTTTTGGTGAGTAACCAGTTGTTTTTGAGTTTCCGATTGGCAGCATTAATCACTTCCTATTGGCTGATCCGAAGAACTTTTCCTTTCGAAACGGCACATTCATGTTCTGCGGCTTTTCTGTTTACACACATTTTGCTACCTTATGTCAACACTTGCTAACGAATAAATATATCACTCCACTAACTGAAAATGAGGTCCTGGCAAAGGTAGATTGGATATTTAAACCCTGCTAACAGATTTATCCTAACATCTTTCCAGGAAGCTGAAGGCAATCATTAACCCTTCTTTCCTATAGCTTTAGGTTGGCTGTTATCCTCCTGAACACTTTACAAATTAGTTTATGCCCTATGCAAAAAATCATTATCAGGGGGAAATTACATATGCAAATCTAAGCATGTGAAGTTTCTATGGGACCATTCTGTTATTCATTTCTCTTTCTCGAATAGGAAAATTCTTTACTACTCAGTAGACTCTTTGCCTGTGTAAAGAAACAATCTTTTAAAGTCAAAGTAACTAGTAAATGTAAGCAGCACTTGTAAGGGAAGTAGGCTATAATAACATGGATATCTCCTCATTAATTAGTGAACATTTGTCTAGTGTTCTTTAACGCTCAGGCAAAATCTTATATGCTTTGTAACCCATTCATTTATTAAGCAGCTGTGCCTATTTCCACATGGCAAGAGAAAACTCCTTATGTTAATCAGAGTTTACAGTGGATAAAATGAACCTGGTTAAAAGGGTCCAGTACTGAAGACACTAAATACTTTCCTATGAGGTGCTAGGTACCTTAACTTCAATGGAAGTTGATATCACAAGAGACACTCATCATCTGGATGGGGCCCTATGCCCATTTCCCGGGTCTCTAAAATATCCTCATAACTTACAGTACCCTCCCCCCACACTTTTAATAGCATTTACTGAAAGACACTTTAAAATGAAAAGAGAAACCTATCAAGCAAGCCCCTCGGGGTTTTAACATTTCTTGAACTTCAGAAACCAGCCAACTCCAACAAACTGAATAGCAATAATTTTAGAAAATCAGCTATTTTAGAAAAACTGCCCTGAAACTGGAACAAACCCAGGAACAAAGCTATTTTAAACTCCCTTTTGAAAAGTAAAGTACTAAGCTTACATATAGTGGTGCATGACTTTAGGACACAACCAGAAAAACAACTGTGGTATAATCAACACTTTCATCTTCATTCATTCATCCTCAGAAAGATATGAAGAGGCTTGGTGGAGCTCTGCACCACCCTGATTTCATCCCCATTTCCGATTTTCACTAAACCTGTCTCCTTCCACAGTGCCAGTCCTATTTATCTAACACAGGGCGAGCTTGCTGCCAACCAGAAGTTTATGCAGACAACCGCAACAGAGCTTGGTGCCAGCCTCAAATGGGCTTCTGCCCTGGCATGATGCCATTCAATTACAAGCAAGATGCATGAAGAGCTGTGTTAGAAACTTTTAGCTCCCCTCCATATATTTTTAATTTGGTAATGCTTAATTACAGATTATTTTTTTGTAAACAGAAGATTTCTACAACCACATTTGCCAACGCTTATTTGTATCCTTATTCAACAAAAAATTAATGTTCCTAGAATCCTTTGCTGTACCTTGTACCAATCTAAGTTCATTAGAACTCAAATACAGTGAGTTGACAAGTCATGCATTCTCCGTTTACTACCTACAATTGTAAACTGAATAAGGACGACTTTATATTTCTTGCAGATATTCACTAAGCAACGTTGGCAAAACCTACTGACTCACATTATTTTTATGTGCATGCCCATCCTGAGTGTTCAAGTTACTTGGTGCAAGTACATCTAGAAGAGGCAACAATGTAAATGGACTACCTACTATAGTTCTGGGTTTTAAAATTTGACGTTTTCTTAGCCAAATTATACACTAAATCATTGGGGTGGCAAAGGGGCAAAAATCCCACAGAAACAGCCAAAAAGTGAAATGCGTAAGAATTATAACAAAGGAAGGAGACATTCCCCCTGAGAAAGGCATGTTTTCCCTTTTTATCTGAAGACAGTAGCCTACTTTTAAAGGTCTACTTACCAGTTGGTTTGAGAAAATCCATTGGATATCTGGAGTAGGGTGGAGGGGGAGACTCTGGAATTAGAAAAGCACAGAGAAAATAAAGGCAGAGCCATGAGAAAAAAAGATAGGAACTTATGATAACAGTGGCATTCTTTTAGCAAAACTGTTTGTCTTAGCTCTGGGGGTTGGAGGCAGGGCAGCTAGGCGGTGATTGCCTTGATATTTAGCTGTCAGATAAACAAAAGGGGCCGCCTGGCGCCAGTCTCCCTGCTATCTGCTACTCTGGCTGTCTGATCAGGCCTCCTTGGCTCGGCTAAAACACTCCAGCACTGGAAATCACCAACTGATCCAGACTGCCAGATAATCCTTGCTAGCTGCACACACATTTAACATTTCACAGAAAAGGGAAAAAAGAAATGGCAAGAAAAAAAAAATCAAGTGCTGCCGTTTACCTCTCTCTCTCCCCCTCCCACAACTCTAGCCACTACTCAGAACTGGATGATTTCTATTCTACACCAACTAAGCAAAGTTTTCAAGTAATTGCAATGTTTAAACACGGGCGGGGGGTGGAATGCAAGTCAGGGATAGCTCTTTTAGGCTATCGGATAGGTAACATTGGAGTTAAACGTGCCAAAAAGAAACCCATTTCCATTAACAAAAGAAAATGGCATTTGAAAACTTTCCTTCTTTTTCTTTTTGGCCACTAGCGGATCAAACGCTGTGAAACTTTTCTGGGTCTTATTTGGAAAGCGAAGTCTGCTGACTGCAGGAGAGGGAAGCATGCTTGAAGCGGACAAACTGGAACCCATAAATTATGCGTTCTCTTGTTAAGGGGTGGTGGAGGATTTGTGAACCACTAACTTCCAATGTTGGGCTGCTTTATAAATCCCGGACTGGCTGGAAATTCTGTTAAACATTAGCTCAAGGGGTTCATTTTCTAAAGCAAAGCAGACCTAGATTAGGATTGTGCCCTGGGACCCCTCTGCAAAACATCAGCCCTGCATAAGGCAAAATTATCTTATGAATATCATTTGAAGGATTCAAGGCACCTACACATTTCCCTTTTTGTACACTGCCTTCTCCACAAATACAGTAGTGAATCACATCCTTGTTTTACTGCAGGTATGGATTCACACACGGCGTTGACGAAAAAGAAAACCCGCCGTGCCAGAAGAGAGGCAGCTATCTCTCTCCGGTTTTCTGTTCATACAACAGTCCCCCCCCGTTCGCCCACCCAACCTACCCACACACACCCCGGAGCTTCTGTGTGCCTTCAGCCATACCTAGTTCACAGAGCCTGCTGAGGTGGTGGGGATTGCAGCAGACCAGCTCCGGGTGAGTTTTTCCATAAGATTCACAGCAACATAACCGCTTCACTTCCGAGCAATGCCTGAGATCTGGCCACCTGAATACTTTACACAGCAGCAAAGGGAGAGAGTACCAATGCTGACCCAGCTTGGAGTCCACCTTGCCGGGCAGGAGGAGGCAGGAGGTCCGCGCGCCCCCTCTGGACTCCACCGCTTGCAAGAGCACCTCCAGTTGTTTCTCCTTCAGCCTCTTCAGGACCGCGTGGGTCAGCGCTTTCAATTCCGCCTCCGAGCCGAGGTGAGCCTTGGTGATCTTCCCCGACTTGCCCATGCAGCAGCCCCGGCCGCCTCCAGCGCCATGCGCCCGGCTGTCCGCTGCTGTTTCACCGGGCTCACCTTCCTCTTCCTCCCCGCCGCCGGGCGCACGGCTCCTCCAGAGTCGCCGGACGAGCACCGATCGTTTGGTCCTGAACATGCGGGACGAGAAGAAGGTTTCCCGGCTAAAAAACGAGCATGTCGTCCGCAAATCATGAAGAATCCGGGATCCGAGTCCAGGCAGCAAACACAAGCAGCCTGAAACGATAGGGATGCAGTGGGGAGGAGGGTTGGTGGTGGTGGTGGTGGTTGTGGAAGAGCCAAAGCAATCTGTAACATATGCCAGTCTCTTAAAGGGTTGGGGGTTTTCCTCTGTCTCTCTTGAATCCTTCAAAAATCCACTGAAAATCTTACAATTTATATTTAGAATTTTCCACCTCTATATAGGAACTGGGAAAAATATAAACTGAAAGACATGGGGGAGAAGGGGGAATCAATGTTCAGTGTAACAGAAGAATTGGAGAAAACATGCCCCAAAAACAGATAAGGGAATAACAGATCTTCTCGCGTTGCCGGTCTGTCAAAGCGATTGCAAAACCTTTAGATCACATTTGGTTTCAGTCGAGGATGACTGTTTTAAATAAAAAAGAAAAAGAAATAATAAAGGTCTTCCCCACCCCCCAATTTTTTTTGTTGCAAAACCAAGGCACAAGATTTTAAAAAAACACCAAAAACTATTTCCTTAGTAATAACATATCCACAGATTCCATCAAAAAAGGGTTTTTGGGGGGATTGGGAAAAAAAGGAATTTCTATAACATAGGGTAGATTTTTTTTTAAAAAGAGCCAAAATAACGTAGCATTTAAAAAAAAAACCCTAAAATTTGGAAGTTTGAATTAATAATCAAAATGTTTTTAAAAATAAAAATGCATCCAAGAATGTTACATCCTTTTAAAAAAAAAAGCCCAACTCGTCCTGATGCTTTTTTCCCCCTTCTTATCAAAGATTTTAATCCACGCAAAAATCCTCGAGGCGGTTGCTAATACAGATCTATGTATTTAAAAAAGTGAGGCATCTGTCTTTCCTTCCAAAAGGCTTGATCCGCTCCCTCTCTGTCTGCCTGTCTTTCAGCAAGACCAGGAGCTAGGGACAGTTTTTAAAAAAACACAGTTGCCCCCACCTCTCCTCCCACCCAGCCCTTAAAAAATAAATGCGACGGACGGGTGAGAAGTGACAGGGGATGATCCTATACTGGCAGGAGCTGAAATGATCACCAGCCCCCCCAGTCTCTCTGCTGTCTCGCTCTCTCTCTCTAGTCAATGCTAAGGCAGCCTTTAGCTCTTCTTCCTTCTCTTCTGGCTGCAGCTCCCCTCCTCCAAGGCAGCCTTTCCAGCCTTTGCATCGGCTACCAACACACACAGCAGAAGAAGGAGAAAAAAAAAAGCAGCTCCTTTCGCTTGGCTCGCCTGGTTTGCTTTGCTTTTTTCTCCCTCCTTCCCCTCCTTTTTTCCACTCCCTTCTTCCTTCACAGTGATCTCAGTGCAGACGATCCTGTCTCCCCCACGCACACCTTCTTTCTTCCCTTAGGCGAGAGAGGGGGGAGTTCCTTGTCCTTTGGAGGGGGTGGCCTGCGAAGAGGAGGGGGGTTCCAAATGGAGGTGGCTATTACCTAGCAGTGCCCATGCTCTCTATGCCTCTGCGTCTGGGCTGCTGCTGCTGCCATCCGCCAGCTCTTCTCTCTAGCCAGCCAACAACCTCCTCCTCCCCCGCCTCCTCGCTGCTTTGCCTCGGTGACTCGCAGTGCGCAGTATCGCTGCCCAGCCCCGGCCCCCAATCACGTGGGCGTCTAGACACCCAGTCGCTTTAAAAAAAAAAAGTGATTGTGTTGCGCAAACAACAGCTCGGGTTTCTAAAAGCTATTTTTTTATTTTTTTTTATTTCTGAAGTCTGGAGGGAGAGGAGGAGAGCGGGCAGGGGAAGTGTATAGAATTCACATCACATTCAACCAAGACATCCATGATCTTTTTTAAAAAGTGATCAAGACACAGTGCACCAAGGAAGTGATTGCTCATGGAGATTAACTCGAGAGGCTATTTCTCAGTGACATGCTGCTGTTAGGGGTAGCTGGAGAGAATTGGGGGGGGGGGGTGTTGACATGGTTTGCATTCGCATTCAAAAAGAGTTTGCACTCTCATTCTTGGCATTTTTGTTTTTCTGAATGCTAGATTATTACTGTTATTTGTGGCTCCTTTTGCACTGAAGTGAGTGGCAGATTTGTTTTTAATAGAGTGCAGGTGGAGCAGGGGGTTGGGCCCTTCCTAAAGAAAATGTATAATGATTACAAGAGGTTCCTGCATAAAAGATGCTTTTCAGATGGGTGATAAAAGGGGGGTTGGAAAATACCCAGGAAAAGCCAGAGCTAAATCCTGGAATCAGATTGTTCAGTGTCAGTCCCTGTGACTGTTCAGAGGCCCTGTGTCTGACTTCAGGATGGAGGCCTAAGACCAGGGGTAGGCAAACTTTTTGGCCTGAGGGCCACATCGGGGTTCCAAAACTGTATGGAGGGTGGGTAGGGAAGGCTGTGTCTCCCCTAACAGCCTTGCCCCCTCCCACTTCCCACCCTCTGACTGCCCCCTCAGAACCTCCAATCCATCCAACCCCCCCTGCTCCTTGTCCCCTGACTGCCCCCTCCCGGGATTCCCTGCTTCTAACCGCCTCCCCAGGACTCCNCAGCCATGGAGGCTAGTCCCCAGCCCCTCCCCTGCCCCCTGACAGGCCCCCCAGGACTCCCACACTCATCCAATCCCCCTACTCCCCGCCCCCTTACCATACTGCTCAGAGCAGCAGGACTGGCAGCTGCACCGCCTGGCTGGACTCAGCCATGCTTTACTGCCCCGCAGGAGCTCACAGCCCTGCCGCCCAGAGTGCTGGCGGCACAGTGAGCTGAGGCTCCGGGGGAGGCGGAATGGCAGGGGAGGGGCTGGGGACTAGCCTCCATGGCTGGGAGCTCAAGGGCTGGGCAGGACGGTCCCGTGGGCCACCATAGTTTGCCCACCTCCCTAGGACCATGGTTGTATACAATAAATAACTAAATTGCAAATATTAAAAAAAAATCTATGAACGAAACCATCAGTTAAAGTTAATTTGTATAGCCAAAGACACGTACAATGTAATAAAAACACTTTGCACTTGCACAGCACTTGTCATCAGAGGCCAATGGTGGGTAAGTGTTACTACCCCTTCTCACAGGTGAGGCAAATGAGACACAGATATTAATAAAACATCATAATAACACTTTGCACTATATGGTACCATGCTTCAAAGGACCTTCAATTTTTACTAAATTAAGCCTTTGAGCACCCCCTTAAAGTCAGCATTATTATGCCAGTTTTGCAGAGGGGTAAACTGGGATACAGCGGTTAAGTGACTTATATGTGTATGTGCTATGCTTTAATCCTGAGAACCACAATCCTGCACACACTGACACAGGTAAGTAGTCTTTTGGCTTTAATGGGATTATTCATACGCATAAGTGTTGTCTGAGTCCAGAACAAGACCAACAAGTGAGTTGCTTAAGGTCATACGGTAAATCAGTTATAGAGTTGGAAACAGAACCAAGTTTCCAAAATCACATGCTCTCAATGCTAGCTGCTATAAACAAACCTAATTCCAAAGTAATTGCAGTGAAATAAACAAGACAAAACCCATAAAACACAGACAGCCCAAGACTTATTATTCTAAAAAGTCCTAGAATGTACATACTGTAGATGCACTGCATTCCTGGAATTGACTTCTCCAGGTGCTTTGGATGCACAAGGAATGCAAGATCAAATGTAGGCCCTATCCTGCAAATACACACGTCAGGACTCAATACTAACTACTCACATGAATAAAAGTTGTTTGTGTTACTGAGAGGATCAAGGCCTATGGTAGTTAGAAGCCAGATCTTTAGGGCTGGCTTGCAAAATTGTAGGGAAAACATACTGTCCTGGGAATAAAATCTACTCACCTATCCTGTATCCATATGATTGGTGATAATAAAAGACAAATATTTTATTTGACCATGTTTTATTTGCTATGGGCATGTGGGTGAAGAATTTATTGAGATTGATTTAGGGCTTTATGGGGGAGATAATGGGAAGTTAGACATCAGAAATGTCACCCTGAACTCAGTTAGACTGTCTTTTTGTTCTGTGTTTGTATAGAGCCCAGCAGGTTCCATGACTAGGCATCCTAGGTGCTACAGGAATACAAATAAATACATAGACATTACTATTATATTCCAGATGTAAAGGTAAGCTTGCTAAACAAGTGGGCCACCACATTCTGCAATGTCTGAAAGATGCAGCCCCTTGGGGAGTGCACTGTAGTAATCTAACCTTAAAGTAACAAAGGATTAATGGCCAGGGCCAGGGTGACAGCCAGGGTGTCCGCTTTTCAGTTTGCTGCACGCTCTAGTACAGTGCAATTTTTTTTTAAATGGTCAACTTGGAGACTTGAAAAAATTGAAAATAAATGACATTTCTGTATTTTAATATCTCTTTCACAAGCCTCCGACGTGACCTTATTTTTTAACCCGTCTCCTCTTTTTACTATAGCAATGTATAGACTCTCGAAACCTTTTCACTGTGGTACATATGACAAGCCTGTGGTACATATGACAAGCCTGAAAAAGAGATACTTTGCCTCTTTTCTGCTGATGCTGAAAGACCACATTAGATTACCACGTGCATTATACTCTTCTTTTATGTCAAAAGCTGCCCAGACTATTATAAATGAGATGGATTCAAATAATTTGTTCACAGTGAGGAAGGTGTATAATCTTTCCTTTGTAATCATCACATTTCCTATTGTGACTTATGTTTGCATTATTAGTTATTTTGGTGATAGTAATCCAGAAATTACTACGCCTCTACCCCGATATAACGCAACCTGATATAACACGAATTTGGATGTAACGCGGTAAAGCAGCACTCTGGGGGGCGGGGCTGCGCACTCTGGCGGATCAGGACATCAACATGTCTGGCTCCGACACGCTGCTCTGAGCGGCGTGTTACGAGTGCTGGGCCGGGGCTGAGGGGTTGGATAAGGGGCAGAGGGTCTCAGGGGATGGTCAGGGGACAAGGAGCAGGGGGTGTTGGATGGTTTGGAGGTTCTCAGGGCGGGGCGGTCAGGGGATGGGGAGCGGGGGCGTTGGATAAGGTGTGGGAGTACCGGGGGGAGCTGGCAGGGGGCGGGGGTGTGGATAGGGGTCAGGGAAGTTGAGAACAGGGAGCAGGGGGGTTAGGTAGGGGTTGGGGTCCTGGGGATGATCTCTGGAGGGGATGGTCAGGGGACAAGGAGCAGGGGGTGTTGGATGGTTTGGAGGTTCTCAGGGCGGGGCGGTCAGGGGATGGGGAGCGGGGGCGTTGGATAAGGTGTGGGAGTACCGGGGGGAGCTGGCAGGGGGCGGGGGTGTGGATAGGGGTCAGGGAAGTTGAGAACAGGGAGCAGGGGGGTTAGGTAGGGGTTGGGGTCCTGGGGATGATCTCTGGAGGGGATGGTCAGGGGACAAGGAGCAGGGGGGCTTAGGGGGTGGGGTCTTGGGAGGGGCGGTCAGGAGTGGGGGGGGTCTCTGGAGGGGATAGTCAGAGGACAAGGAGCGGGAGGGGGTTGGATGGGTAGGGGGTTCTGAGACAGCAGTCAGGGGGCAGGAAGTAGGTGGAGGTTGGATAGGGGGCAGGGCCAGGTAGTTTGGGGAGGCACAGCCTTCCCTACCTGGCTTGATTTGCTTGATTTGCCATTAATAACGGAAATGCTAAAGGTCAAAGCAAGTTTGATATAACAAGGTAAGATTTTTTGGCTCCCAAGGACTGCGTTATATTGGGGTAGAGGTGTATATATACAAATCAGAGTGACAAGAATAGTAACTAGCAATATGCCATGCCAGGACAGTGTGGTCCAATGGACAGAGCACAAGACTGGAACTCAGGTGACTTGGATACTTCTTCTGGCTCTTCTACTGATTCACTATGTGACCTAGGGCAAATACTTTGCCATTAGCTTCAGTCGGAACCTCAACTCGTCTGCACCTCAGTTTCCCCATCTGTGAAATGGGGATACAAATACGTGTCCTCCTTGGTAAGGTACCTTGAGCTCTGCAGGTGAAAATTATTGTACTATTTGGAAAAAAATTGACTATTTACTTATCCCTATATTGTTAAATTAAATGTCACAACGAAAAATTTTAACTCCATAACCTGTTAAAATTTGCAAATATTCTGTGTTTTTTAACTTTTTTTTTTTCACTATTTATCTTAAAAACAGAGTTGTCCCCCCCATTAAACTTCTTCCAATCATTAGTTCTATGTTTTAGTTTTCCTGAAGCCTAGATGTATGTATCCTTATGGAAGTGGGCACATGTCTAAAATGGAAGGAATAAAAAAGTATGTGCTCTCTTTTTTTGGAATGGTTACTGTATGAAATCTGATTTGTTAGGCCAAACCAGTTTATTTAAATCACACAAATAGGCCCATTAAAGCCACAGTATATGTTAATATCAACTGTACCCAGGTTTTACTGTATTTGTTCATTGGCAAGTAGATGTGAACCAAGTATCTCCTCTTCTGGAAGACAAGTAATCAGGAAGCAAGAAAACAGACATTGAAATACAGGGGAAATGACAAGTGTCATTCAGGTAATGGTAGTGGGGGTCATCAGTGTCTGCTCAATTTACTCTTGGGAGTGGTCCCACCATGTGAAACTCAGCTGTGATGTAACTCCAGGGAATGAGATAAATTATCCCATGGACTTTAAAGGGCCTAGTTGTCTGATTTAAATAAACAGGGTTTGGCTTAAAAAACAAAAATTTCTCAACCATGTAATCTGCAGGTGAGTTTTAATCTGCTTTCCCAACTTCATTTTTTTTTTAACAAGAGGAAGAAAAAGTAATTTGAACATACAAATTAAATCCATCATCAAGAATAGGGACACATACATTTGATAATGCAAGAGAAATCAAATACAAATAAAAACTGTATCCTTTTTTCCAGATACCATTCACATGGAGGTTTCTGGAGACCTTCCTGTTACCCAATTGTCTTTGAAAAGTTAAAGGTGAGTGATAAACTGGAATTAATTTGCATTGCAATTCAGCATTTGACAGACAGTTGGAGCCAGGGCACTATTAACCTAATTGCTTTTCTAACAGCACCAGGGTGCGAGACGCAGCAAAGACACACACACAAAAGATAAAACGAGGGAGTAAAACCTTTTCCTGACATCATTACCAGACATATGGAGACAAAGATGATCCCTCTTCATGCACTTTCTGAGCTAGGATTGGATCAATAACAAATGCATGTTGTTTTTTCTTTTTTGGGAGTAGATCTTGGTGATCATATTTACAAACAATTAACAATATGTAGGCAGGAACAAGTCTGTCTGAAGAAAGGAAGGCAAGAAGGAAAATGATGGAGATTTGGTGTACTCTAGTGGCACTCCATGCAGATTAACAACAGTTAAGCTTCTGTCCCTTTCTTCTGCTATAAACTTTTATTTTCAGGAGCTTGCAAGCAAGGTTCAGAGTGAAGCTCAGAGGGCTAGAATGCCATTTTTGGCACTTTTCTGGTTACTCCTCAGTCTCTGAAGCTCTCATTTAAATAGCAAATAGACCTTATGGCTGCAAAGAAAACCTTCTAAATGTGACTTGATGGAAAGTTGTCTTCCTTAGTCTGCAAGAAAGACAAACAATAGGTATAAGAGAATTGTGAACCTGCCCTCACTGGGTGTTAAATCTGTAGGCTAATATGATAATTTGAATGTTGATGTTGGAAACTACCTGGGGGCTTTGCATTTTGAGCTAAGGTACTTATCCAGTGTGATTGGATACTACAGAAATTAGAGATGGAAAAGGCCGATTAGGACACTTTATCCATCCACTCAGACTAATTCAAACCTATCCCATCCAGCACATTTGCCAGTATTTTGTCCAGTTTAGCTGCAACTGGCCCAAGTGACAGTTTCACTTGTGAGGCTATTCTACAACCTGCTATGTCTCATCACTGGGATAGGTTTTTTCCTGATTACTTCCTCCTGCTCGTCCCAGCCACGGTAAATTGTCCTTTCCTTAATTTAATCTCATTGCTTCTAATTTTACCCTAGAGCGCTTAACCTCCAATCCAGCAAAGCATTTAAGCATATATTTAAAGTCAAACACAAACCTATGTCCTTTAGGGACCTTCTTCAGGTTTGTCTACACAGTTTTTGTACTGCTTTAACTATATCAGTTTAGAATCAGATCAATGGTTAAAGCAGTACAGTCCCCAAATGTGGATGCAGGTAGACCAGTATAAAGGTGCTTATATCTATACAGCTATTTGCCTTAATGCCTTTAATTTAAATCTACGGGAGTTAGCCATCCCAATATAAGTACCTTTACACTGGTATAACTATGCACACAACTAGGGGGTTGTACTTATCACAAAAACTCTGTGTAGACACGCCCTTAGTAAGCACAGCTAAGGGACAGAGAGGGCATGAGCTATGCACCAAGGGAATGAGAAGGGGCTGGTGCAGCAGCAGCCTCCAGGGCAAAAGCAGAATGAGGAGAGTTCCACCACCCTTTTGTTCCCAACTTTGATCCCTGCTTACAAGGTACAAGACAACTGTATTTGGTAGAGAGCCTGTCATGCAAAGTGTATTTCAAAACACTTAAAAAATTAAATAGCAAATGATAGCGGGAGAGAGAGAAATGAAGAGGGACAGAGAGTCGATGTGCTGATACCAGAGATGAGTGATAGATGAATAGATATTTGCAGTGTTGTAGCCATGTTGGTCCCAAGATATTAAAGACAAGGTGGGTGAAGTAACATCTTTTATTTGTTGGGCCAACGTCTGTTGATAAACCTGAAGAAAAGCTCTGTGTAAGCTTGAAAGATTATCTCTTTCACCAACAGAAATTGGTCCAATAAAAGATATTACCTCTGATAAATAGATAGTCTAAATTCTTCCCTCATTTACATCAACTGGAATGCAACTTCAGAGAAGAATTTCGCTCCACACCCATTTTCAATTAGATGGGCTGTCACTCATGCACAGATACACAGGAGGACAGTTCCAGGTGACAGGTGCTTCTCTTGTACCAACAATGGCAAGAAGGGATAGAGAAAAGACTAGGTCTAGATGAGTGGAGAAGGTTGGGAAAGGTGCAAAGAAAGAGAGAAAGAAAGAAACAAGTTTCTAGATGGATATTGATAGATTGGAGACAGTTAAGAGAAGAGCCACAAGAACAATGTCTTGTGGTGCTAGACTCAAGGAGCTCAAACAATCTGTTTAGCTTAACAAAGAGAAGGGTAAGGGTTGACTTGTTCACAGTCTGTAAAGCCCTACAAGAGGAACAGAAATTTGATTATGTGTTCTTTAGCCTATTGGACAAAGGAAGAACAATATTCATAGAAAATCATAGATTATTAGGGTTGGAAGGGACCTCAGGAGGTCTTCTAGTCCAACCCCCTGCTCAAAGCAGGACCAATCCCCAAGTCTGTAAATGGCCCCCCTCAAGGATTGAGCTCACAGTGCTGGGTTTAGCAGGCCAATGCTCAAACCACTGAGCTATTTCCCTTCTCCCTGCCAGAAGCCCTTCAGTGGCTGGAAGTTGAATGAATTCAGAGCTGATCTACACTTATGCCTGGGCTACACTACACAGTTAAGTCAATGTAAGCTGCCTTACGTCAACGTAGCCCTGGAAGAGTCTTCACTTAAATTTGGCTTTGGCCGATGTAAGTGCCTCTCTGTGACAATTTAGTAACACCAACTCACCGAGCAGCATAGAGTCACAGTCAATGTAATTAGGTTAATGCAGTGTCAGTGTAGACACTGCTTTACTTACATTGGCTGTTACTGGCTTTCAGGAGCCATCCCACAAGTCCCCATGCTGACAATACAATCGATACAAGGGCTCCTGGTGAGGATGTGCTCCGCTGACACAAGAAGCCAAGTGTGCACATACACATGTGATTTCATACCTGTGGTGGTTATATGCCAACATAAATTAGGTTAACATAATTTTGTAGTGTAGAAGACATGGCCTTACAGCGCTGCAGCTGTACCAATGCAGATGTGCTGCTCTAGCACTTAGTGAAGATGTTATCTATGCTGATGATAGAGCTTCAGCCTTTGGCATAGATCAGGGTGAGTAAACTACGGCCCATGGGACCGTCCTGCCTGGCCCCCAAGCTCCAGTCCTGGGAGGCTCACCCCCGGCCCCTGCCCTGCTGTCCCGCCTCCCCTGCAGCCTCAGCTCACTCGCTCCGCTGCCGGCACAATGCTCTGGGCGGCAGGGCTGTGAGCTCCTAGGGCAGTGCAGCTGCAGAGGCCGGCTCTGTGCTGCATGGTGGGGGCGGTGATGGTGGTGTGGCCTGGCTCCAGCCAGGTGGCGCAGCTGTAGTACCACCAGCCACTGGTGCTCCGGGCAGTGCGGTAAGGGGGCGGGGAGCAGGGGGGTTGGATAGAGGGCAGAGGAGTTTGGGGGAGCAGACAGGGGGCAGGAGTGTGGATAGGGGTTGGGGTGGTCAGGGGGGAATAAGGGGTTGAATGGGGGCAGGGAGTCCCAGGGGGGCAGTCAGGAAGGAGGGGGGGTTCGATGGGGCAGCAGGGGGCAGTCAGAGGCAGAGGTTCTGGGGCCAGGGATAAGGGGTGGTTGGATGGGGTAGGGCTCTGGGGGGGCCTGTCAGGAATGAGAGGGGTTGGATGGGGTGGCGGGGATCCGGGGGCAGTCAGGGGACAGGAAGTGGGTCTGTGTATGTGGCAGGGGTCCTGGGGTGGGGGCCTATGAGGGAACAGGGGGGTGGATGGGGCAGAAGTCCCGGGGGGGGAGGGGGCAGATAGGAGGTGGGGCCCAGGCCACGACCCCCTCCCCTAACCGGCCCTCCATACAATTTCTGAAACCCGATGCAGCCCTCGGGCCAAAAAGTTTGCCCACCCCTGGCGTAGATACTCCACCTTCCCGAGAGGTGGTAGCTGTGTTGACGGGAGAAGCCCTCCCATCAACATAATACTGTCTACACCAGGAATTAGGTTGGTATAACTACATTGCTCAGGAAAATCCATACCCTGAGCAATGGAGTTATACCATCATAAATTGGTATTGCAGAACAAGCCTCAGCCTGGAAATAAAGTGCAAACTTTTAACACAGGGTAATTCATCAGTGGAACGACTTGCATAAGGATGTGGTGGATTCTCCACCACTGGTAATTTTTAAATCAAGATTGTCTGTTTTTCTAAAACATATACTGTAATTAAAACAGGAATTAATTCAAGGAAGTCTTATGACTTCTGTTATATAGGAGGTCAAACAATGATCACCGTGATTCCTTCTGCCCTCATCATCTCTGAATATCTATTATGTAGCCTGGGGCAAGACCATGGAAGATTTTAATAACAAGGAGGACATTTTTATAGTGATCCTGACCTGAATGAGGAGCCAGTGGAATTATCTCAGGATGGGGTGATATGATTATATTTCTTTGTACATTTGAATAGGAGGACTGAAGTCATCAAGGGATATTGTCTTTCTGTTTTCACACAAATCTCCCGATCTGTTTGTGGCACCACTGCACCCTTCTCCCTGCCCATATTACTCACACAGCACTAACAAGCAATTTGTGCTGGCAGCCCTGTGGAGGCCATATTCAGCCCTGGAGGAAGCAAGCACATTGCGCCTTGAATTTGGCCCATGGCATCTAGGGAGCTGGAGATTAGGAAGGTCAAAGAAAAGGGATTTACGTTAATCAGGTTGAGAAACAATGACAGCGAAGAATAGGATTTCAGCAGAGGCGGAATCGAGGGAGTGGTGCACACAGACTATATTGTGGAAGATGGTAATAGGTAGCTTGGGAGACAGGAGCTGAGGGAGGAGAAAAAGAGAGTAAAGTCAAGTACAAAGAAGAGAATCAGAAAATGGAGGCAAATGGAAGATCTGATTCACAGAGTAAAAGAAAGAAAGTGTGATCCCTTTTGTTGGACCAACAAACATGTTATAAATTTCAGGTTCCTTCTTGGGAGGATCCAACCCAGAGATGGCTGCATTTCTGAATGTGCATGTATATAGTTTGTGAGGCTCTGTGGAATCCTGTAGGATGGAAGATACTATGCAAATGTATAGTATGTATTCTGAATGGAAAAGAATTATACACTGTTTTTTTTGGTGCAATAACGGTGTCACATTATCTACTCTGCACACTTTATTGTTATATTCACTATATTTCAGACCTTATAATCAGTCCAGTTGAGAGCTTGCAACAAGAGAGATTTTTAAGTGAACAGAACATTTAAAAATTCTATGGGTGTTTTTTAAGCTACACATGTTTGAAAAACAGAGGGTTCCCATTTTCAGAATTGTATTTACAATTGTGTAACACAAAACCATTAAAAAAATTATTACGTTTGTCAAGTGTCTTTTCTACATTTTCCAACTAGTAGTAATATTTTGGAAAATTCTGGGCCAGATCCAGGCTGTGGGTAACGTGTATATCTAGAACTTTGCCATTTCGGGCATCGTGATTAGCCAGCGTGATGAGACTCACGCCAATGTCAGACCCCTATCCTTATTCACCCAAAACCTCTAGCATCTAGGGTAAGGCTTAGAAGTGGAGGAATGTGATCTTTCTGTTCTCACACAAACCTCCTGATCTGTCTGCGGTCCCAAAGCACCTTCTCCCTGTTCATATTACTTACACAGCACTGACAGAAGTACCTTGTGCTAGCAGCACTGTGGAGGTTGGGCAAGATGCTCCATGAGCAGCTAGAATACAGACCCAACATGAATGCTGTCTTTTGGAAACTAGACCTCCTAGTATGAAACATCACGCTGCAACACCTATGCCCAAAGGGACAAGTGAAGGGTGGAGTGTCAATGAGTTAAGTACCGTGCTTCAGTCATAAGCCTCACTGGCTAATCTCAAGATTTTTGGCATGAGTCTCAGGCTTTAGGGGGATTTCTTAGGTCCTTAAATATGGCTTCAAAATCTCAGGACCTTAAATGTCAGCACAGCACTGGCTGATGTTGGATGGAGCCAAGATATGGAGCACATTCAAGTTGCCCAGAAAGAAGAGAGTTACTTTGTTTCACCACTGTCTAGAACAACTTAAAGGCAGGTGGAGATTTAAATTTCCTCATTAAAAATGATGTTGACATTCCGCCCCACCCCCAATGGCAGAGAGAAGAAACTGGAGAGAGGATGGGAGAATGTCATGCAGGCAAGAGGAAAATCTCAGTCTTCTCATTTTCCTATTGTTGGCAGGTATGGTTATAGCTTTGGAGTTCCTTCCTTTTAACACTATAGGTCATAACCTTAACATTATTTACATGTCTTTTGTATATTTATTGCAGTGGCATAGCCAGATGTATTATGGAGCGCGTTTCTCTTCCTCTGAAACACAAAGCATTAGTCATTGTTGGACGTGAGATATCGAACTAGGAGTCTGATTGCAGTCCTTTCTCAGGCAAAATTCTCATTGACTGGGGAGTTTAGCCTGAGTAAAAACGCGAGGATCAAGCTCTGTATGGGCTGCTTGTCTGTTCCCCTAAGAGAATTCCTATGTTCGTGTAGAACTGCCCAGCATTACCACTGCTTTCTCCTAATCTGACCCAGAAAGTTTCTCTAGACCAGGAGTTCTCAAACTGGGGGTCAGTGGGGCTGACAGCTGGAGCCACAGTTAAATTAAATTCAAATTAAATTAAATTATAAATCCCAATTTTTAATGCGGGGGGGGGGCGGTTGCACTCAGAGGCTTCCTGTGTGAAAGGGCTCATCATTATAAAAAGTTTGAGAACCACTGTGACTGAAATTTGGCATATGAGATCTGATGCCGGGAGCATGCTTTTTAATCAAAATTAAACATGTACAACATTTAACTTATAGTAGTGCAAATAATTTTTTTAAAATTACATGTCTGAATTTCTTGTCCTCAGGTAATTACAAATTACTTTTAAGTTTAAAATAAAAAAAAAATCACTGAAAATTTGTCCATATTGCTTAGGCCTGAGCATTATCACACACCCTAGCTAACACTATTTACCAGCAAAAATGTCTGGTGTAGACCGGGTATGATTTTGACAAACAAAATTCTGCCAATCACAGTAATTAATTTTCATCAGTTTTTCGTTGTTTGTTGTTATTGTTTTGGGGGAAGGGGGGGTGGCAATTGTATTTGTCCATAATGTGCAAATGTACTAAAAAGGCATGGAGAGGTCTCATTTGTCCTACATGTAGGTTTTGTAAAACCTAAGTCCAATAGAAATGTTTCCAGGAAAAGCTCCCAGTTAGCTTAATTACAATGAAAATAGCCCACTTGGAATTTAACAGCCCCACAATATTTGAGTGGAAAATATGGCATGAGAATCTGAGAGTGAAACTGACAGAAAATTCATTACAGTTATGAGTATATGAGCAACACTTTACCGATATAGGAATACCATATACCACCGTTTATCCACCCTCAGCCCAATCACCACACAGCTGGAGCCCATGTGACATCCTCAGGGCCATACAGGTAGTATATATATTGCAGTGGATGCAGCCCACATAACAAATAGAGAGCTGAGTATGCAGCCCACAGTGATAAATAGGTTGAGAACCACTGCCCTATACTATATCAGTAAAATGATCCTAATGTGGACAAAACTATACCTGAAAAACTGTGCTTTGTGTCAGTATAGTAAACCACAGCTTTGCTAGTATAGCTGCATCTACACCAGGGATTTCGGTCCATGCAGCTATGCCAGCAGAACTCTGTGATGTAGACAATACAGGGCTAATCTACACTGGCAACACTAAAAGTGCTTTAACGTGCTTTGTGTGGTTGCGGCTTAAAAACCACCTCAACAAGGGGTGTAGCTGTCAGCAGGGCACAAGCTCTACAGCGCTGCAACTTGCTGTGCTCAGGGGGGTGTTTTTTCACACCCCGAGCAAGAAGGTTGCAGTGCTGTTAATTGCCAGTGTAGACAATAGTAATCAGAAACCTCCACTGAGTGAAGCTTAAATCAACTGGAGTTTTAGGTGGACAAGAAATGCTGGATCGGGTCCTACAAGCAAACATGAAACTGACTATCCTGTTTCTATTATCCAAGTTGCAAAAACTAAATAAAATGCATAACTAGTGAAAAGGAAATTAAAGATGGGATCTTTCAGAAGCACTTAGTGTTGGCCTAACTCACATACACACAGCACATATCTGGAGAAAGCCATGCATTAAGATTTGAATGATTAATGCATAGAGGGGCCAGTCTTGCTGTCCTTACTTAAGAGAAAATGGAAATATTCCCTAAATATGGACTGTGGGATTAGGTCCATAATGTCTCAATATTGATTTTTTCACCATGGACGTGATTTCAGGTCCAAAGAGGTCCTGAGCCCCAAAGTATATCACACGTACATTGTCTACCTTTTTTCCTTACTTGTGTTGTTGATATAATTAAAGAACATGTTAATTAAACCAAAACCAAAATTACATTCTAACATCAAGGGTGGAGGAGCAGACATATTCAAAGCAAAGGCCGAAGGGAAGCTGCTCTGTAACTAGACTTTATGATAGTCGCCACATCTAACTTCCAAGAAAAAAAAAATCACATTAAAAATTAAAATCCATCAAATACAAATAAATAAATAAATAAATCAGAAGCTGCCACTTTGATTCTATAGTGATGGAAGTTAAAGGTGAACTGCAAAGCCTAAAAAAAATTATACATCATGCCAAGAACACTTAAAAAAAAATTTAAGACATTTATAGTCATTGTTTAAAAATGTAATTAACACTGCATTTAAAGAAAAAGTGAGACAATTACCACCTCTTAAAGATCTTACGAAATCCGAGCTGCAGAATTCCTGCCAAACTGAATGATATCACAAGCACCTTGGACAGATGTTTAAAAGAACCATCCCATTCAAAACTTCAACCCTTATTGTTATTATGTGCAAAGTATTTATTATTTATTATCATTATTATTTTATTATTATCATCACTCCTTGTGTTTATGGTACTCGTGATGTGCTAGGAAGTCTGCAGCTTAGATAGCTCAAGATCATTTGGCTCAGCTCTGCAAAACACTTTGGGGCTACTTGGTACCTCACAGGATCAAAATGAGGGAGGTAATTTTGTTAGAATGTGGCACTAATGACATTCTGTTGAAGCAACAGCCACAGACCATTTTTCCTCTTGGAATTTTAACATTTCTTAACTTGTAGCAAACTCTTTATCTGTTCACCTTTAAAGACACAGCAAATGTTGTGTCCCACTGGAACCCAGGAGAAAGGCACAGATTATTAAAATTGTAATGGCATTTTTAAAAAAGCAGTTAATATACATTTTTTTAAAATGGAACTCAAGTTGTGCGCCTGTGTTTCAAATTCCTAGGAGCGTATGGATGCATGAAAATATGCAAATTAAAATGCATGCTTCATTTATGTGAGCAATTACACCAATAGGATATTTGGTCTGTACGTATGGCCAGTTATATGTCCAGCGGGCCCTTTGTGCTTGCAAGTACTTAATTTTCACATGCTGCTGCAATAACTGAACCCATAAATCAGCTATGCAATAGAATATACATATATCATGTCTATACACCTGCTTCTAGGTGCGTCAGGCACCCCATTATTTGTGGGGGGGGTGGAGTTTTCAATATCTGTTTATTTTCTGCACATATATTTCCAGTGGATCATCAAGTTTCTTGAAGACCCTAATGTTGTTCTAATAAGGACTATTTAAAGAATGACACAATATGACCACCACAGTAAAAAAACTAAACAAAACAAAGCAAAAAACAGAAAAACTCTGGCAAACCAACAGGTTTCAGAGTAGCAGCCATGTTAGTCTGTATCCATAAAAAGAACAGGAGTACTTGTGGCACCACGAAAGCTTATGCTGAAATAAATTTGTTAGTCTCTAAGGTGCCACAAATACTCCTGTTCTTTGCTTCTGGCAAACTAGTAAAGCAATGGGTTAATATGTATGTTGGCCATTGTTTTTTACTTAAAGGCTAGACTAGACTAGGATGCCCATTCTGGAGCTTTGAAAGCTGGTAAAGACGCCAGTATTTTCTATACATCAGGATCATTTTAAGTGCTAGCTCTGCACACAGAACTCTGCTGACAAGATCCCCTGAGGATTTTAGCTTAGTAATTGCTAGGATGTAGCCTTGTTTATGACAGCAGGGCTGGGAAGTGGCACCATCACTTCTGAGCATCTTTCAAGAGCACAAATATGAAATATTTGGTCAGATAAAATTGCAACAAGTGGAATGGAGCTTACCTACCAGCCACTGCTGCTCCCTCCATGTGACATCTGACACCGGTCAGTCTAGTTTCAGCTTGAACGGTGTGTACAGAAAAAAAATCAGGTGTTTTGGAAATAAACTTCTGCCTACTCTTTTGGAAGTTAAGAGCACCCTTTTTTGGCAGAAGAACTAATAGCAGCTCTCCCTCCTCCCCTCCAACACAGTGATTTTACTTGTAAAATTCCTGGGAGGGTGTGAGAGGCCAAACAAAACCTTATAGTAGCAGGGTGAGTTAAACAACATGTTAGAATTTTACAATGGCCTCAAAGCACAAGAGAGTTCAGATCTAATGCTCTGGTTCAGCTCCATCTAACAGAAATGGGCCCAAGTCTGAGAATTTGGATTTGAGTATGAAGTTACCCAAAGTTCCAGAAGAGTTTGAAACAGGCGCTACAATTCAGTTCCATCTTATAAAGTAAAGTCAATTGGAGATGGATATATTTTTCTTTCCAAAGTTGATGATGTTTGAGTTTGGGGGATCAGTTGGGGAACATTTCTAATATTTATCAAACAATGCTAGAAACTACAGAAAAATGTTTATGAAGGAAAAGGGATGTATGTGTGTATGTGAAAACATGTCCTGACTGGTGTAAAGCTGTGTGTGGCTTTGTGGTGACTGGTGTGTGTGTATCACAGAGAAAGACAAACAGTGTTTGTGCATTGTCAGGCTTGCACGTTTATTCCCAGGCTGATGTGTAGGTGTGTGTGATTGGTTGGTGTGTGTCTGTACACCTCCCATCTGGAGAAAGTGTGTTTGTGAGAACATATTCCCTGGCTGGGATAGTATGTATGTGTCTGTACATTCCCTCTATGTGTCTCCTGACTAGAAAGTGTGTACGTGGCCATTTCCTGGCTATTTCCTGATGGAGATGGTGTATGTATGTCCCTATTGCTGTACTGGACTGGGGTTATGTGTGTGCCTGTCCCTATCCCTGGTCTGGGATGGGATTATGTGTGTATCCCTATCATGGGCTGGGATGTGGTTGTATGTCGATTCCCTGGTTGAGGTGTATGTATGTGTATCCCCATTCCCTGAGTGGGAAGGGAGTGTGTGTGCCCGTTCCCTGACTAGAAAGGCTGTGTCTGTCCACTCCCTGGTCGGGCTGTCTATATGTCTGTCCATTCCCTGGCGGGGATGGTTGTGTATGTGAGTGTGTATGTGTCTGTCTGCCCATCCCCCAGCTAGGCTGTGTCTATCTGTCCATCCCCTGGCCAGGCTCAGGGTGTGTGTGTCTGTCTGTCCATTCCCCTGATGGGCAGGGGATATGTGTGTCTGTCCATTTGCCAGAAGGGGTGTGCGTGTGTGTGCGCACACACGTGCCTGTCTGTCCATTCCCTGGTCAGGCTGGGTGTGTCTGTCTGTCCATTCCCCTGGTGGGGCTGTGTGTGTATGTCTGTCTGTTCCCCAGCCGGGCTAGGTGTTCGCTTGTCTGTCCCCTGGTAGGGCTTAGGGGGGGTGTTTGTCTGCCTGTCAATCTCTGCCCTGGCCAGGCCCCCTATATGTGTGTGTGTCTGCCTGTCCATTTCCCGGATGGGTTGTGTGTTTGTCTGTCTGTCCATCCCCCAGCCAGGCTGTGTTTGTCTGTCTATCCAGCCTCCTGGCCAGGTTGTCCATCTGCCAATCCATTCCCCTGGCAGGGGATGTATGTGTCTGTCTGTCCGTCCATAACCCTGACATAGAATAGCTCTGTGTTTGTCCATTTCTCCACAGGGCTCTGTGTGTGTGTCTCACTCTGCCTGTCCAATCTGCTGGCTGGGCTGGCAGTGTGTGTATGTCCACTCCCTAGCCAGGCTGTGTGTCCGTCTGTGACCATCTTCCAGGGAGGATGGGTGTGTGTCTCTCTCTCTCCTACCTCCGGCTGTATGCGTATGTGTGTCTCTATCATCCATCCATTCATCCATCTACCATCCAGCCAGGCTCTGTCCATGCCCCAGCCAGACTGTGTGCGTGACTCTCTCTGTCCAGTGTGTATTGCCCCAGCCGGGCTGTGTGTCTCTCTCTGTCCCTGCCCCAGCTGGGCCATGTGTGTTTGTGTGTCTTTGTCCCTGCTGGGCCATTTGTGTGTGTCTCTGTCCATGCCCCAGCCAGCTTGTGTGTATCTCTGTCCAGGCCTGGGACAGGCTGTGTGTTTGTGTGTGTTCATCCATGGGCCAGGCTGGGTGTTTGTGTGTGTCCATGCCAGGGACAGGCTGTGTGTGTGTGCGCGCGTGCGTGCACCCATGCTCGAGACAGGCTGTGTGTGTGTGTGTGTGTCCATGCCCGGGACAGGCTCTGTGTTTGTGTATGTGTGTGTGTCCATGCCCAGGCCAGGTGTGTGTGTTTGTGTGAGTCCATGTCAGGCTGTTTGTGTGTGCGTCCCGGCCCCCCGCCCCACAAAGTTGCGTGGGTGTGTTTGTGTTCATGCCACAGTCAGGCTGGGTATGTGAGTGTGTGTCCCGGCGAGGTGTGTGTGTCTGTGTGTGTGTTTCCCTTCCCCTGCCAGGCTGTGTGTGTGTGTCTCTCTCTCTCTGTCCCTGTCCCGGCCGGGCCTGGCTCTCTCTCTCTCTCTCTCGCTGTGTGTGTCTCTGTGTCTGTCTGCCCCTGGCCCGGCCCGGCCTGGTTGTGCGTGCGCGATGTGCGCTCCCTGCCGGGTTATTGCCTGGCTGGACTCGGAGCCGGGGCGCAGACAGGGCAGGGCGGGGCGGGGATTCCCTGGCTGCCAGGCGGCGCGGCAGGCGGCGATGACCCCGCAGGGAGGCTCCGTCGCTCCGCACGCCGCCAGCCCCCGCCTTGCCACATGCACAGCGGCACCCATGAGTCAGGCGGCGGGTGCTCAGCCCGGCGGCCGCCAAGCGATTGCTCAGCGCCCGGCCAAGTCCCGCAGCGGGGCCTGGGCAGCGTCGGGCGCGGGCTGGGGCGTTCGGGCGGCGCCGCGCCCGCCTGCGGGCCGCCCGGCCCGCGCGCTGCAGCGGCAGCTGGCGCCGCGTCGGTCTGCGCTCCCCTCCCAGCCCCTGCCGGCGGCAGCGCAGGTAGCAAGTCAGCAGGAGAGGCGGGGCGCTGCCCAGGGCAAAGCGCTCCGGGCCCTGGCGGGGCTGGGGGAGAGAAAAGAGTGAATGGGGGAGAGAGAAAGGAAAAACGTGAATGGGGAAGGGGAAAAGAGAAGACTGGGGAAGAGAGAAAAAAGTGGGGGCGAGCTGGAAGGAAGGGGACATCTATTTTGAGGAAAGCTGGGCATGAAAAGGCAGAGCTGGATCGGACACGAGAAAGGGAGACAGATGAGAGGGGAAGGGGCAGATGAAAGGGGAAGAAAAGAAAGGTCGGGGCTGTGAATAAGGAAGTGGCAGGAGAGAAGGGTGAAGAGAAGGCGACAGGAAGGGGAAACAGGCACAAAAGCTCTTCGCCAACGACCTTTGGTCGTTTGCACCATAGTCTCATTTATAAATATGTTCAGCCCTGCACCAGGGCCGGCCGGGGGCAAGTGGGGCAATTTGCCCTAGCCCCACAGGGGCCCCCATGAGACTATAGTATTCTATGGTATTGCAACTTTTGTTTTAATGGAAGGGGCACCCAAAGTTGCATTGCTCCAGGCCCCCTGAATCCTCTGGGTGGGCCTGCCCATCCACAGGGCCTATGCGACACGTGGGGTGTAGTCAGTTCTGTGCCCCGAGGCTTACCTCTGTCATTGACTCACTGAGGGCCCAATCCTGCAAACGTGTATAATTTTACTCACATGTATAGTCTCATTGACTTCAATTAGTCACATGTTTAAAATTAAGCACATACTGAAGTGTTTTTAGAACTGGAGTCTAAGTGATCTTGGCTGTATGGAAAACTCCCAGAGAATTTAATAGAAAACGATAACTTCCCTGTATGGTTTTTGTTGTTCTAGGGACAATTCTGTAGAATTTCAGAGAAAACAACATCCCTGTTTCAAGAAACCTTTGAAAGGCTCTCATGTAAAAAAATAAATTCTATAAGTTTTAGAGAGATTTCTATAAAATAATGATTTAATCTCTATTAAACTATATCACTTTTCCATGAGGGTAGATCTCCTGCCTCAGTGTAACCATCTGTAAATGGATATAACAACACCTTCGTAGTTCACTGGATTTTGTGATCCAAAGATGGCATAACTAAGAGCGAAACCAAAAAAAGAGAAAATCTTTAATTAGACAACATGGTTTTGAAGGAATGTAGCAACATATAGAAATCCTGTACCATTATGTGTATCCATAATGATACTTGGCCTCTCAGTCGCATTACCGTCCAAGGTACTTAATCTGTTCTCTAGAACAGATAGGAAAAATTCAATTAAGGCACAGACTGTCTGACACAGGCTAAAGTAATTAACGTCACTGCTGGTATGAACCTGGCACTGGCCATCTAAAAGGTAAAGTACTCAATAACTCACCTGCCATTTCTGACCATAGAGTAGAGAATGTTTGTTTGTTTGGTGTATCACCAGGACACATGGGTAGCTTCTTATAGTCCTTTATGTTCTCCTCCTGCTTTAAACATGTGGAAGGGTGCAAATTAGTCAAGAGTCCAGACGCTCTTAAAGCATAGGAAGGTGGGCTCAGGTCCCCCCCTTTACTTGTTACTAGCCTGTTAATAGAATAGGAGTACTTGTGGCACCTTAGAGACTAACATTTATTGTAGCATAAGCTTTTGTGGGCTACAGCTCACTTCATTGGATGCATGTAGTGGAAAATACAGAAGGAAGATATATATATACACAGGGAACATGAAACAATGGGTGTTAACATACACATTATAAGGAGAATGATCAGTTAAGGTGAGCTATTGTCACCAGGAGAGAAAAATAACTGTGTGTCCTGTTGATGTCTCCCTCATTGTACAATGGGTCCTAAGAAATGAATACTCACTTCTGGTCCCTCCCTCCCAACCAGATTGCAGCTGCATCTTAAAGGGCCCATGTTTGGCTGTGTCTTCCCTCCTGGTCCATAAGACTTGGCAGTAGAGGCAGGGGACACTGCATAGAACCTTACTCCTGGGGAAATTCTGCACCAAAAAATTAAAAATTCTGCACACAATATTTTAAAATTCTGAAAAATTCTGCATATTTTGTCAAAATAACACAATATAATCACGCCAGTTTCAAATATTTTAGTAGTTTATTTCAAAATAGCTGTCAGCAAGTATGCCTATAACAATACAGACAACAAAAAAGATTCAGGAAATGTTTTTTGACAAACAGGTTCCTTACTGGACATATTAATACAGAACGTTGAGTAATAATTCATTTAAACTATTATACAGAAACATATTTTCCTTACCCCTCAGAAGCAGTGCAAAGGCTTGGGGGAGTCAGGGGTAACGGAGGAGCTGAGGGAGAGGGAAGTAATTACTGGGCAGGAGACTGAGAATGAACTTGGAGGGTTGTTGGGTGGGGGTGGGAGGAGTATGGAACAGTTTTTTGGGGGAGGTGGGAAGGGATTGTTAGGGAGTTGAGAAGCCTCCCCCAAGCATGCTTGCCTACTCTGGCCTCACTCATTCAGTCAGGCACATCTTCCTCATCTCCATTTGTCCCTGCACCTCCATCTCCCCGTGCCCTTGCACAGCCACTCTGCCACCCCTCCCCCATCCTCTTGTGTCTCTCCATCTCCCACTCCCATTCAGCATCTGACTCAATGCTGTCAAGACACTAGCTCCTGTGCCCCCACCCCATCTGTCCCCCACATACTAGCCCTTCTGAACCCAGGTCTATGTGACACCCCAGCAGCCCCCTCGGCCCCCACGTATCCTGTGCCTTCTCACCTGGCCCCACAGGCAAGGTGCTGTGAGGAAAGTAGCCTCTCCTCCTCCCTCTCTGCAGCTGGCTGCTCCTGCAGGTGCGCCAGCTGCCCTCTGTTCTGGCACCCCAGCAGACCCTGGTAGGGAAAAGGTGTAATTGCAGCCCCTCTCAGGTAGAATGTATTTTCTGTGGGGGACATGAATTCTGCGTGTGTGCAATGGTGCAGAATTTCCCCCAGGAGTAACAGGAAAAAGTGTAAAAGCCAGGAATATACAGGAAACCTATGCTCAAACCCTGTAGATCCCTGGCCCACGCTTCCAAGGTGCTCCACTAAAGGCAGCATATCCAGCTTTGCTGCTGGGCTGCCATTAGCTCCAGTGCTGTGAGCGCATCCTGTCATCCCTTCAATGGGATTTACAGAGTACAAAAGAACTGATGCTGCATCAAGCTTCCAGAGCCTGATTCTCCATTTCATTATGCTCATTTTTTGCCTCCACTGGCTTCAGCGGAGTTATACCAGCATGAAACCAGAGTGATGGAGCAGAGGATCAAGCGACCTCTTATTTAATGCAGAAATTAGTCCATGTACATAAGGGAATATGCCTCTTAGAATAGTTGGTCTCTAACTCCTTCCAAATCATTTCTTCTTTTACCATGGAGTTTCTATGGATGGGTATAATACTAATACTTTATACACTAATAAAACTCATACAGTGTTTTAAATCATGGACCAGTAAGCCCATGCCTGTGGTGAAGATAGAGCACAGTTATCATCCCCATTTTACATGTGGAGAAACTGAGGCAGAAAGGCTAAATCCTACATTTTCCACCACTTACATTAGTATCCACTAATTTTAGGTGCCCATCTTGAGACATTCAGGGCCTGATTTTCAGAGTGGCTGATCATCCATTCCTCCTATTGACTGTTGGGCATACAAAATTAGTGGACACTTTTAGCATAAAAATTACAGTGTCAATCAGAGACCAGAACCCAGGATTTACTGGTGTCTTTATTTGTCTTTTATGTTGTAGCAGAGAGGACATCGCTGTGAAGGTAACATGGGTGTAGATAATAATAACTTTCACACACAGTTTACAATATGTGTATTGCATATGATACAGCCTTCCATTTCAAAAGATTCCGAAGTGTTTTATTAAAAATAATAATAAAAGCACTTAAAATGGGTTTTGCAGCTTCAGTGCATTATACAAACATTAACTACAAGCTGCTAAATTATAGGTGAGAATTGCTCCACACATTGCTGAAATGCAGCCACCTCTGGAGAGCTGTTTAACAGCCTACAGCAGCATTACACTCCAGTTTAGGGAAAGAAATGAAGAAAACTATATCCTATTGAAATTGCAGGCGGAATTTAGGTAGGCAAAATGAAATTCCGTGAATTGGAATTTGGCCAGGGCACCAGGATAACACCCCTATGCTGGCAAAAAAACGTGTTATGGGATCATTAATGACCATGAATAGACAGGATATAATGAATACATACAGCTGCATTACTTCATATTGCACAAGCTTGTAATGTGCTATATAAAAAATGTCCCCGCCACCCTTCCTGAAAAATAAATTCTTTTGTACATTATAGTGGAAACCTCTAATGAAGAACTTTTATGAATGAAGCTTCTGAAATAAAAAAAATATACCAAACTTATCAGCTGATGCTGGGTTGTATTTTTTAAGTATGTAAAAAGATTAAGTATGAGTCTCTCTGCTATGTGCTTAATAACTATGTACCGTCATATATGCTCTGAGATATGCACATATTTAAGTGAGGTGTCCCGTTTTTGTAATTCCTCCAACAACTCCTCTTGAGCCAGCATTGGTAAAATGATATTTCTATATTTACTTAAACATCTATTTAAAGAGGAATCCCTCATAATTACTCACTGCACAGATAGATGACACTGTTTGGCTGTGTTTATTTAGTTTCTATTAGTGATTGGCAAAAGGTCTACTGTGGCTTTAAAGCAGATATAAATGAATGACCCGTTGATCATAAAATAAAGTATGATGATCTTTTTTAGTCCTCGTGGGAAATGGCATGTAGAGGGGGCATGTATCACCATCTCCTCCTGTCATTTGATGATGAAAACATTAAATCCAATCATTTCTAACAGGGTTGGCTTAGTTCCATAAAGAAATATATGGTCTATGTTATATAATAATCTGGGGAATTAAAGGAACACTATGAGTTTCAAAGCTGAGTTAATAGTAGTTTCAGGGGGACTGCAGGTCAGATCTGTACTACCTGTCAATTCCTGTGGTTTTACAATCACATTTTCCATTTTTATTTTTTTATTTTTTTTTTAGTCTCGCTCTCCTGTCTCTTGCTCTCGGAAAGACCCATGCAAACAGAGGAAGTGGATTTACTGACTATGAAGTGAAATTGACTATACAGAAAGTGCTGCCAAATGCACAAAGTGAATCAGAAACCTGATTTTATTTTATTTTTTTTGGTTAAGAAACATACTTATAGTTTTTACCTAGTTGAGGGTGTCCCTTTAAAATTAAACTAGGTGAAAATTGCCACTATTAGTAAACAGTTTTCTCCTAACTAAATATTGTAATTCAACACCTAGTCTTTCATACACTTTTTATTGCCAATGTAAAACATAGTAAAATTGTATTTGTGTTGCCAAAGCAAAACCAAGTCTAATTACAATGGGATTTTTTACCCTTTCTAAAGAAGTTCACAGTATGATGGATAAAACACTAGATACTGGAAACTAAAAGCCAAATTCTGGCTCTCTGTTTTTTCACCCCAAACAGACGTATATTAATACAGTACAAACCATGTTAATTGTCTGGCCACACTGTGTCTCCATATGCTGGATCCCTGCGTACAGCTCATTTCTGCAGGAATAATCTGCAAGGCACAGAGAGGAGTGGGGCCATACTGAGGTTAGGGTATGGATGCATTAAAAGTTCCAGTCATGCGACTTAACCTCTCTTTTTCAGTGCCCATCTAGGGCCCAACTCCTAGAGTATCTGCAGAGTGGATCTTCCTCTGCTTATTTGTGGAGAGCCAGAATTTTTCCCTCTTCAGTCCGCAACTTTTCTGGCCCACACATCATTGCAAATACCAGCCAGCCTTGGCCCCAGAGGAGTATTTCTGTATGAATCCCTGACTAAGGCCCAATCCTGCAAACCCC
This sequence comes from Chelonoidis abingdonii, assembly GCF_003597395.2. Lineage (NCBI taxonomy): Eukaryota > Metazoa > Chordata > Testudines > Testudinidae > Chelonoidis > Chelonoidis abingdonii. The sequence continues at coordinate 15,743,418 of NC_133774.1, forward strand.
TAGTTAGATGAGTCTCAATGACCATTACACGAGTGGGACTACTCATCCAAGTAAGGGTGTGCAGAATTGGAACCTAGAATCAGATTTACCCAAATGATTTCCCTCTTTTCTGTTCCTTTGTGTTGTTTCCCTTCCCTTGCTGCTATTGAGCTATCTGTGTGTCTGCCCACGTGCTACAGTCTCTGGAGTGGAGTCCATCCCTTCTTGAATGTCTGGAAATCACCTAGCATAATCTGAGTGCTACCACAAACAAATAATAGATAACAATAGTAATTATGATTTGTTTACTGGTTTCCAGAAGGCCACTGAAAAACAAAAGCATAAATCAGTGCCACTTAATTCTGATGTCATTGCTTCATGGGCAATAGGAATATTTCAGAGGGGACACCAAAATAACCCAGCACCTACAATATTGTTAGTTAATGTGGCTAGAGACAAAGGGCTTAATCCTTCATGGTGCTGAGCATCCTCAACTCCACTGAAATCAGTTGAGAGTACTTGGCACCTCATAGGAGGCACTCAGCACCTTCCAAGATCAGGTTCCAGCAGAGAGATAATAAAGCTAGGTCCTGCTTCAGTAGATGGAGCCAGGTGTTAAAATGTACATAGATGGTGCTTGCTTACGACCTCAGTCTGCTCATGTTGATCTCACTGGTACCCCCCACTTCAGAGAGACAAAAATGGGGCTGCCAACATTTGAGACTTGATTGCAACATGGAACCAGCACTAAGGGTGCAGATCCTAGCAGAGAGGGAATGAACACTTCCAGGACTGCCCAGAGGATTCAGGGGGCCTGGGGTCTTCAGCGGCGCCCCCCACCGAATTGCCACTGAAGACCCGACACTTTGGCAGCGGGTCCCGAGGCGGAAGGACCCCTTGCCACGAGTCTTTGGGGCACTTCAGTGGCGGGTCCTGGAGTGGAAGGACCCCCCCCACACACCACACCGAATTGCTGCCAAAGACCTGGAGTGGAAGAAGCTCCGGAAGCCCAGGCCCCGTGAGAGTTTTCCAGGGCCCCCTGCGTGGCCCAGGGCCTGGGGCAAATTGCCCCACCTGCCCCACCCTCTCAGGCGGTCATGAACACTTCCCCTTCCTGAGGAAAGACCTCAGCAGAACTCCATCCCCTTCTTGAGGCACTGGTAGCAGATGGTATTACTGGGAAGCCGGTGGCCAGGCATTCTGCTTCTTCTGTGTAAAGCACTGGCATTTTGGCAGTGCTAGAGAGCAGAGGCAGTTTTAAATTTAACGGGGCAGAAATTAGTAGTGATATTTTAGTCAGAGATGCATGAGTCCATGACCTATTTGCACCTGTGTAGGCCCCATTCCTCTCAGTGCTTCCTGCAGCTGTTGACTACAAGGTACTGTGCTGGTGCAGATGCACATTCTTCAATGTGACAAGCCATTAAGAATGTTTTTATTCCCGTACTTTATGTAGCTGGAGGCTGAAAGGAGATTCACAGGAGAATGCCATGCTGTGTGGGGGCATAGAGGCGCACGGAGCCCACATAAGCCCATCTTGGACTTCTCCCCTCACCAGAGAGCATTCTGAATGACTCTTCTCCGCTGCTGGACAAAACTAAACCCCTTCTGAACTATCTGTAGACCTTGGTTGAAGTTTAACAATGGAATATGGTGGTTACCGACTGCCATTTTTATTCATTTGGCTATGTGGACCATGGGTAGAGTATGGGACTAAGTTTCATTTTCAAAAGTGCCTATGGGCTCATCTACATGGGGAAATTGACTGGCATAGCTATTGTCCATGTAGACAAGCCCTTAGGCACTTATGAGCCTCTTGGGCTTAGGCTCACAAGTGCCTAAGTCCATTACATAGGACTTAGGCTCTGTCACTTAGATGCCTTTGAAATTTTTATCCCAAATCTAGGGACCCAATCCTGTGAGGTTTTGCACGCCCTCGATCTATCTGTCATAGGGTTTTATACTGTCACCCATCACTGTTGTATGTGAGAGCCTTCCATATCTTCCTCTGAGGTCAGTAAGAGTTGATGGTGCTCAACACCTCATATGACAGGCCCCAGCTTCACAAAAGCCAATTCCCATAGGCCAAATTAATCTCTGGTCTAAAGTCACTGACTTCACTGAGTTACACTTTGGACGAATTTGGCCTGATGTTACTAACACTGGTGCCTGGAGGTTATTGGTTAGAAGGCCTTTGTAATCACTTGGTCCTTGCTAAAATTTTCAAAAGGCAGGAAATAATTTTGTACCTCAGCTGCAGGTAAAGAATTCAATAGCTTGTGGGAATGCTACTAAGAGCCAACAATAATTTGACTGACCTTTCTTGGTACTGAAAAAGAAAAGCCTCTTATTGCTTGCCCTGTCCTGGCCAAATTAAGATTTTATTTGGGAACACTCAGTACAAGAAAATGATGATCTAAATTAGCAATCAAAAGGGGGCAAAGGTTTGCCCAAATTGATTTCTATAGCAAAATGTAATAGTTAGATTTTTTTCAGGATCATGTAGAAAATGAACAGCTCATCAAGGCAATAGGACTTTCCAATATAGATGTTTGTGGCAGAAAAATCTGTTTAGAGGTAAGCTTTACAAGTATTAGGGAAAGGAAGGTACAGTACGTTTTTGCACAGATTATTCTATGAATATACGTATATATTTTAAAAAACTAGGCTGTCTCACTCCATTCTGGGATTTGTTTGTAACACATGGTCCAAGGCTACAGTACATTTCTATATCTCATTGTTTTCACATTCAGATTTCGGTTGTCAGGTTTACTCTATAGGCATTCAGAACCATTTCTCTAGTGTTCGCTGAGATGTACTGTTTTATTTCAAGGCTACAGCACTTCCTAATATGTACTGTTCCCATCACAAGCACTCAAAAATAGACAGAAGCACTGGGTCAAAAGTAGCTTAAGGGAACTGATATCTGCATTTGATCTTATTTTTCTAAAATAACACATCACTGATTATAGGGTTGTTCCAGGAGAACAAACATAGAGGCATAACTCTGGCTCCACCTGGCAGGAAATGTTTGTTTCTTTGGATATCAGCAACAAAATGTTTGTTGTGACACTTCAATAACGCCCCCCAAGCTGTCTCCGATCATCTTTCCTGAGCCCAGAATTTGGTATTACATTAATGACTAAACTCAGTCCGCACTAAAAAAACCTAATGAGAGCAATGTTGTGAATGGTAAACCCAGCAACAATATCCTTCACACAAATGTACCTGAAAAATAGCCAGATAAAATAACTGTGGCTCCATCTTGCAGAATTGTGACACTGTCGAATAGATCCTTGAATTGGCGATTGGTCTGCCATTCTGGATAGCAGTTCAGCTCACAGGAGTCACTTGTGGCCAATGGAAACAGAAAGTTGTGGCCTCCTGAGCCTCAGAAGCACAAGACAAGCCTAATATAGTTCTGAGAGTTATCTCAGAATAAGAATGTAGGATGGGCTAAGCCAGGGGCCGGCAACCTCTCGCATGTGGCTTGCCAGGGTAAGCACCCTGGCGGGTCGGGCCTGTTTGTTTACTGCCGCGTCCCCAGGTTCAGCCGATAGCAGCTCCCATTGGCCATAGTTCGCCACTCCAGGCTAATGGGGGAGGCGAGAAGCTGCGGCCAGCATGTCCCTTGGCCCGTGCCGCTTCCCACAGCCCCCATTGGCCTGAAGCGGCGAACCGTGGCCAATGGGAGCTGCAATCGGCTGAACCTGCGGATGAAGCAGGTAAACAAACTGGCCTGGCCTGCCAGGGTGCTTACCCTGGAGAGCCACGTGCCAGAGGTTGCCAATCCCTGGTCTAAGTGTTATATAGCACCATTCAACCACATGGATTTCAAAGTGCTTTAGAAATGATGCTATTTGTATAAATCTAATCATCAGAATAGATAGCATATTTCAGATGTAGCTTTCTAAGTGCTTTGCAAAGAATGGTTATCCTCATTTTACACGTGAGGTAAACTGAGGTATAGAACAGGGAAGCTGCACAGTCAAGTCGTGCCAGAGTTAGGAATAGAAACGAGATCTTCTGACTCCCAGTGCAATTCCCTATCCATGAGACAAGTAGTTCTCAACCCTTTTTTCACTTGCAGACCCCTAAAAGTTTTTAAATAGAGGTGGGAATCCCTTTGGAGATCTTAGACAAAGTCTGTGGACCCCAAGAGCGTAACCACCATTCTGTGGTAACAACAACCTTTCATGGACCCCCTTAGACCTAGTCTGCAGACGGCCCCCCAGGGTGAGCAGACCACAGGTTGAGAACCACTATTCTAGACCACAAAAGCACTGAAGTGCAGCCATCTCTGGAGCAGTCTTGCAACAGCCATTTAACAGTGCCCAAGAACACATAGGACAAGAAGAAAAGAATACTGTATTCAGTTGAAACTGCAAGGGGCTTGTAAACGTAACATGGGATTTTAATGACCACAATAGTCAGGAGCTTAAATTTATGTCTCACCAGTAGTGCTGCATTCCTTAGCACCACACTGGGGCATTGGTTCCGTACTGGGGTGAGGTCTCCTATGCAAATACAGCCTTTGCCGCCTGGCTCTGCTAGTCTTGGGACATCTCACTAGAACTTTCGGTGGTACAAGTGACAAATACAGGAGAAAGATTTCTAAAAACCAGCAATGAAAACCTCTGGGATAGATGGCATTTCTTGAGATTCAAACTGCATAGCTATAAAAAATAGATTTGTAAGTAACACCTTTCATAAGGAGTTTTCCCTTAGTCTCTTTCTAGAATAGCTAGTTGTTGTAGGATTACAGGACTCTAGAAATGGCCACTATACCAGCCATGATGCACTCACTGATAAGTTGTATGTCTGAGACAGACAGTGTCGTATCTCATGCAAGAGGTGATAGACACCTTCTATCACACAGTACTCTCCTTGTAATGCACTCCAGTGTGAGCAATGGGGAAAGTGTGTATCAGATGTGATACAACCTAAGCAGCAGAAGAGAAAAGCTGGTCTTGTTAATAAGGTACAGGCTTGGGAGATCCAAGTTTGGTTCTTGGCTGCTCACCTACAGACTTCCTGTGTGACATAACCAGAATTTTCCTAAGGAGGAGGCCCAGGTTACCTGCCAAGTAGCAGAGGTGTACATTGCTCCATAGCACATGTATGTCAAGCCACCATTTCTCCTTCTGGAGAGGGCCCCAAAGTGGAACAGATGGAGGAGTCTGCATGAGGAGATGATGGCCCAGGGTTCGGGGTGGAGGGCAGGTCTGGAAGGTTCCAGGGCATAGGTTCTGGAACTAGGGATGCGGGTGACTTGAAGTGATTTCCATCATATCCAGGGTTTACAGTTTGGTTCAATGGCTCTTACCACCCCACTATACAAATTATTCCAGCAGCCCTGTTCCAGGGTCCAGAGCCCTAGGAGGACCCACACACACACACAACTCCAGGCCAAGCTGGTCCCTGACAGCTTCAATTGCTGCTTCTTCCCCATCTCCAGGACTAGCCCTGCAAGAGACTGTCCAGGACCTATACCCCTCCCCACCCATTGGAGAGACAGGAACCATGAATTTGTAGTAGCATCTATATCGATGGCCAAGACATGGGCAGGGTATTGGACCCCCTGGACCTTTCCTTTCATTGAGCCCCTGCCACTGGGCAAGTCACTGTCCCTCAGTTTACCAGCTAGAAAATGGGGAGAGTGATACTTCCCATGTCTTGTCTACACAGATTGTATGTTCTTCAGGGCAGACTTGCTGTGACACAGAGACCCCTTGACAATGTGTCCCCTGTTCTCTGCAACCAGCTCTCACCGCAGACCTTACAAACTCACTACACCCCACAACCATCTTACAAGATATTTATCCCTAACGTGTCACATGTTAGGTATCTACAGAAAGCTTGTAACTTGTCAAGATTCATAATCACTGCGAGATGTATGTACAGGTAATATTTAAGGAATAATATATTTATACTGAAACTATGCTTTATGGACTTAGAGTAAACATTAGTCACTAGGGGCTAGTGTGTCTCAGTTATGGCTCATTCATGCAGGGGGAGCTGTCACCTCACTGTGTTTAGCCAGCACTGCAGAGCAAGGCTTAGTTGTTGAATCTTGCGCAATACTGGAACTTTGAATGGGAAACCATCAGAGGCAACTGCAAACAATCAAAACCACATGAATGTAAAAAAGGAACTTGACAACGAGAGAGGGATTCAACCTGAAACAAAAGTCTGGTTTCAGTATAAAACAGAGGATGAAGAAGCACTTTGCAGGCATTCACTGAAGAACCGCCAGCCCTCCTCCCCCGACATACTCCACAAGGGGTTTTTCATCAATGTTTGGATTCTGGTTCTTGTGAAACCAGCCAGTTCTGCAACAGACTGAACTCTGGGGGGAAAACCTACTCTGTTAGATAGAACAGGAAACTATTAATAAGTTTAGATCCAGGTTCACATTTTTTTTTGTATTGTAATCAATTCTTTCCATTGCTTTCTCTCACTCCAGGTTAAATCTTTCCTAAATAAACCTACTTCTATTTGATTATAAGTGCTCAGAAGTGCTGTGTGGTTTACAGGAGCAGTGGTTTTAAGGTAAAAGTGGCAAACTGGGATATACTGCACTTTTGGATGCAAAGTATTTAGAATTTCCATGGTTAGGCAGTGACCAGTGATCACAGGGGAACCATTCAGAGGGACTGGGGTGCACTTGCTATTAACCTGCGAAGTGAAGACAGGGCTGGCATAGCCCAGAGGAGAGTGCTTGAGTGGCTGAAAGACTGGTAGTGTCAGGGAGCTGACACCCAGCCAGGCACAGGCGAGACTCCATCACGCTGAAGGGTGGGGAGATGCGGGACGAGACAAGGTGACTCAGTCCTGGGTGCCTCGAGAATCATCACACCTGTCTCACAGTATGTGTATGTACAATGCCCACACAATGGGCCCTTGATCACAGCTGGACCCTCTAGCTCTTACTGTTGTGGTAGAAAGCAAGGGCCTGGAGCACAGGACCTGGTGCAGGGCCTGAGGCCTGACCCGGCTATGAGCAAATGTCAGGTCCTTGTCATAGATCAAATGCCTGCTTACGAGTTCACTGTCTGATACATGAACGTGGCAAAAACATGGCTGGCATTTAAAACACAGGTATGCCAAAGAAGTAGTAGGCACTAGGTATTCACGTAAATACATTCCAGAAGGCTAGTGCAACTACACCCCAACATAAAGTTACAGTAGAAACATACTCCCTGAAGATGGTACAGGGCCACCTGTACCCCTCATAAGATAAGGTCAGGATGACAGGATAATAGATGGAGATGTTTTGTTCGAACCAGCAGGTATACAGTATAGGGTCGGTAACACATTAGTAACACATTAGGAGTTAGGTGACCAGATGTCCCGTTTTTATAGGGACAGTCCCGATTTTTGGGTCTTTTTCTCATATAGGCTCCTATTACCCCCTACCCCCTGTCCCGATTTTTCACATATGCTATCTGGTCATCCTATTAGGAGTGTAATACATAATTTGTTTATAGCAATGTGTAAAAGAGGAATCATAGGAGAGTCATCTTTGTCCAGCCTGGCTGGCAGCAGAAAGTCCTGCTGCTGATTGAGCTGAGTCCATTGTCACGGGCATATGTTATCAATGTACCTGCAATCATTGACCCAAGGTGCTAGTACCATGCTTTGTTGATAATAAACCTGGTCTGGAGTCTTTCTGGGTAATGCTCTCCAGGACTACTGAGCCAGCTATCTGCAGAGCTGGTTCAACATAGAGAGAGCACACGTGCATGCCAACTGACAATAGCACGCATACAAATAACACAAATAACTGAGAACGCCTGATATTTTGCTAGATGTTCTTGTAAAGGACTGTAAGCTAAAGACCAAAGACCTATTCGGAGATGTGAAAATATCTGCAAAGATTTTTTTTTAATTAAACCTTTTACCCTCTCTAAGTCTATTTCAGGGTGCACAGGCCTGATTTGTTTATTTTTCCCTATGTTTCCTGACTACGTGCTGAACATTAAATGTGAGGCAAGAGATACCGTGTTGTAAAAGTCTGCATTGTCTCAGCCTTCGCTGCCATGTAGTCTTAATCTGAATGAAGACAAGAAGCCTCTGCTGCAGAATATTCTTTACACCCTAAATTGTTGCCAGTACTTGGGCTGCATAACATTTTTTTTACTTCAACAATATCAATTGTAAATACTGCCCAAACACATCTGTTTTACAGTGACTGTCTAGTACCTTTACTGAAATCAATTAACACTGTATTATGTGGCATTCACATTATTAAGGTGTTTTTAAAGACACTAAACACACACACACACAGAGGAATTGCTATACCAGAGTCTGTTAGGCTTGGTGTCCTGACTCTTGTAATGCGCAGTACCAAATGCTTGAGAGGAAAGTGTAAAAACCCCATAAGGACAAGCATCCAATACCAATCTAAAAGGACAGATTATTTCTACCCCAAGCCATTAGTGTGTTGACTCATGTAGTGAAGGCATGGCGTTTATTTACCATATAAATGTTTATTAGCTAGTATAAACTACATGATATTTCAGTATTTGAAGTGGGTTGCGATCTTAAGTTCTGATACCACCAATGGTGATGTTTAGCTCAGAGTAATAGCTGATGGAGCTGGTTGGAAGAGTTTTTTTCCAGGCTGATGTAAATCCAACTGTTTATTGCGATGAGAACCAGACAAGGATAAACTGTAGGTCCCTTTCACTATGACTAAGTAGAGCAGGCATCGTCCACAAAAAGGACTTCACATATGAGTGCTTCAAGAATTCTGTCTTGTGCAGTAAACCTTCAGAGTTAAGTGAGTTCTCCATCCTGCTCTGTACCTTCTGTGATCCCCTTTTGAAGGCTGTCCATTGCATAATTCAGACTGGCTGCAAAGAAGCAGACCCAAAGGGCTGGTGCAACACGCATCCTTGCTTCACCCTATTAGATATAAGAATGGTGTTATGTGCCTTGGGAAGTACTATGTCAAAGATGGTTTTCCTGGATCAAGAAATATCAAATAGAATAGTGAAGGCGAGAAGACTCTGCCATAGGATACTCAACCAGCACTCCATAAAACAAATCTGGTGATATGCAATATAGCATTGAAAGCATCCTTTTACATCGGTTGGGAAACTGTCATAAACATACAGCTAAGGGTAGATAAAATCCCTCCTTTACCTGTAAAGGGTTAAGAAGCTCAAATACCTGGTTGGCACCTGACCAAAAGGACAATGAGGGAGAAATACTTTCAAATCTGTGGAGGAAGGTTTTTGTTTGGGTTTTATTGTGTGTTCTTTCTGGGTCAGTGAGGAATCAGGGCAGGGAGAAATCATCTCCTAAAGCCAAACCTCAGCTAAGCATCTAAGGGTACGTCTACACTGCACGATTATTCGAATTAGCTTAAACCGATTATTACAAAAACAGATCTAATAAAATCGTTTTAGCGCGTCCACAGTGGGATCCCGAAATCGATTGTTGTGCATCCATTGGTCCAAGCTACCATCGATTTCAGGAGCGTGCACTGTGGGTAGCTGTTCCTCAGCTATCCCATAGTTCCCACTTCCGTGTGAAGAGCACAGTGCCTGAGGTGGGCAGAAACCACTGCCCCGGGGTGGTGCTGGGTACAGCCTCACCCTCCCTTTGTGAAGGCCAGCAGACAACCCTTTTGGCACCTTTTTCGCGGGTGCATTGAGCAAACGCCATAGCACAGCAATCTTTCCCTTTTTTTTTTCACGTGGTGGTGGGGGAAATAAACTGAGGAGCTGTTCCCTGAACCACGCCAGACACTGTGTTGAACCTACAGACAATGGGAGCAGCCAAGAATGCAAATAATTTTCAGAGACTGCTGTTGACTGTGGGATAGCTGGAGTCCTCAGTACCCCCCCCTCCCTTCATGAGTCTCCATTTGAGTCTTTGGCTTCCCGTTACGCTTGTCACACAGCGCTGTGGTATCCTGGAGTTTTTTTATTCAACGCTTTGGCATTTCGTGTTCTGTACGGAGCTGGATACAACAGATTTTGTCTCCCCATACAGCGATCAGCACCTAGTATCTCCCGTACGGCTCTATGCTGGAGCCTCTTTTTCGATTTCAAACTGCAGCCGCAGCCGTGCTGATCAGAGCTCCACGCTGGGCAAGCAGGAAATGTAATTCAAAAGTTCACGGGCTTTTCCTGTTTACCTGCCCGCTGCATCGAGTTCAGATTGTGTCCAGAGCGGTCAGTGCTGCACTCTGGGATGCCGCCCGGAGCGCAATAACGTCGATTTCCGTCCACATGAACCCTAATCCGAGTATCACTATCGAATTTAGCGCTATTCCTCTCATTTGGGAGGAGTTCCGAAATCGATTTAAGGAGCCGTTTAACTCGATATTAATGACGACGTCGTGTGAACGGATACAGCGTTAAATCGGTATATCGGCCATTAAACCGATTTAAAGTCGCAGTGTAGACCTGGCCACAGATTGCAAATTGTAAGTAATAGGAACGAAATGCGTTAGATTATCTTTTATTTTAGCTTGTGAATTTTCCCTAGGCTAAGAGGGAGGTTTATTTCTGTTTTGTTTTTTGTGTAACCTTAACGTTTTGCCTAGAGGGGAATCCTCTGTGTTTTGAATCCGATTACCCTGTAAAATTACCTTCCATCCTGATTTTACAGAAGTGCTTCTTTTACTTTTTTCTTTATAATAAAGTTCAGTTTTTAAGAATCTGATTGGGTTTTTAATGTCCTAAAAACCCAAGGGTCTGGTCTGTGCTCTCCTTGGGTACCTATTTGGTTGGTATATTATTTTCAAGCCTCCCCAGGAAAGGGGGTGAAGGGGCTTGGGGGGATATTTTGGAGAAACAGGAACTCCAAGCGGTCCTTTTCCTGAATCTTTGTCTAACTCACTTGGCGGTGGCAACAATACCATCCCAGTGCAAGAAATTTGTGCCTTGGGGAAGGTTTTAACCTAAGATGGTGGAATATAAGCTTAGGGGGTCTTTCATGCAGGTCCCCACATCTGTACCCCAGAGTTCAGAGTGGGGAGGGAACCCTGACAGCAACATAGACAGTTTACTGCAGACACATTGAAAACCTTGAAAAATTTCACATGCACTGTCTCTATTCTATTCTGAAGATCCCCTGGTGAGACAAAATCTCAAACATTAACATCCTTGAAACAGGGGGGGCAAAAAAACGCATCGTGGCAATGATCATCAAAGCTAAGCCTACATGGACAGGTCACATTATCAGAATGGGTGATGACAGACACTCGAAAAACATTTTCTATTACAAACTGAAACTCAGAAAGAGCAAGAGGGGTGGTCAATGAAAACACTTCAAGATCTCTTTAGGCAGAATCTCACCTCGTGATGCATAAATATTGATAACTTTGAAGACGTAGCACAGACAGATCTGAATGGAGAGCAAGTGTCAATAAAGGTTGTAAACACTTTAAGGAAGACAGATCCAAAAAAAAAAAAAAAAAATTGAAAACAGGGCCAAGCCGCATGCTAAGTCTTCAGTGGGAGTTTGCACATTCCTGTGTGATATCTGTTAGTGATCTTGCTCCTCGCAAATCAGATTATCTAGCCACATGAGAATATGTGATGCCATGATGTCATCTTTGGATACAACAGACAACCATACATCTTTAGTATTATTAGTATTTAGCAATGGTTGTACTATTTAAAATACAAATTAGATTGTAAGCTCTTTTCGTTCTGTCTTTCTACAGTGCCTAGTGCAAAGTTCCTATTGCTACTGCAATATAAATAACTAATAATGTTAAAAATTAATAAATGATTGTTTAATCTGAGCCAAACCCCGAAAACCAGAGAGTGAAGTTGTCCAGTTACTGACATGAGGACGGGGATCACACAGTCAATCAGTAAGGGCCTTAGTCAACTTCCCCTTGAAGTCAATGGGAATCTCTCCAATGAGTTCAATGGCAGCTGGACTGGGCCAGAATTGACCCCCATCTTGCTCCCACTGAAGGCAATGGGAGTTTTGCCATTGAATCTAAAGGGAGTAGTACTGCTCACAGTCAATCAAATGGTTTTGTTCAAACTAAATTAGCTTGGGCATATGGATATTTAATATTTTCTTACTGAAAAGCACTATGTACACTTATGATGCTGTATTAATAACAATCATAACGCTTTCTTACGTAACACTGCTCCCACTGAAGGCAGATATTGATGCTAAACTGCCTGAGTAGGATTAGTTTGAAGAACAATCAGAATTGCATGCTGAAGATGTTGATTTCCTCACAGTTCTAACATTTGTTGTTGCCATGACATTTGAGTACTTACTGTCACCTTCATCTCAGTCTTTCGGAATTAAGTGACCAATTTTGCCGCCACTCATCTGTAGGAGGAAAGCAATCTTCTGTAATTTGATACATTTTTCTATATCATACCCATGCTTTCAAAACAACAACTAAATAAATATCTTCGCTATTACCAGTGTTTGCTAACACACTACAATCACAGTTAGCAAAGCACAAGACTGAAGCCTTTAAAATTATTAAATGTTAGCCTCAAACATTTCCAAAATAGATATAAAAAGAAAGCACAGGAATGAAGGCCTAGAGTAGCAAAATTAAGTCAGGACTTTCCCAAGTGCTATATGGGACCCTAATGCATCCCACCACAGTCTACCGTCAGACCCAGAGCTGTTCTTATCTTTGAGTCACAGATGTCACATGCAGAAAATAGAGATCCCAAAATTCATGGCTCCATCTTGACTAATCTGACATAAAATCCAGGTCCCAGCATGTGGTGCATCATCTAAAGATCCCAGCATCCGGCCAAGACCATTGCATAAAAAGCTTGATCCGGCACAGTCCAAGCTAAAAAGTGATAAGCATGGCAGGGGACTGGATCCAAGAGCCACTTAAATTAATGAAAGACTCCCATTGGCTTTGATCTCAGTGCTTAGGGAGCACAGGAGAACCTGATCCCATTAATGAGAGTACACAGTGTGGCCACCAATTTATTCCTATCTAGTAGCAGGAGTTGGGTACCAGAAAGAGATTAGAGCTAAACCCTTCATTAGCATGGATTTTGCTTAAATCCATGTTTCCTCACACAGTCATTCCCCACCTTCATCTCCACCATCTCTGGTTAAATCCGCTCTCTTGCAAATAAGAGAGCAGGCCTGTAAGAGTCTTGAGTCTGTGGCGCAGCTGGATGGACTACACATAGCCAGGACTGGCGCCAGGGTTTCTCGTGCCCTAGGCGCACGGCCATTGCGCTGCCCCCCGCACTGATCCTGCGGCTCTGGTGGAGCTGCCGCAGGCATTCCTGCGGAAGGTCCGTTGGTCCGTGGCTCCGGTGGAGCTGCCGCAGGCATGCCTGCGGGAGGTCCACCGGAGCCGCAGACCAACGGACCCTCCGCAAGCATGCCTGCGGCAGGTCAACCGGAGCCGCCGGCCGCCCCCCCCCGGCAAAATTCCACCCCCTCAATAATCCTGGCGCCCTAGGCGATTGCCTAGGCTGCCTAAATGCTAGCGCCGGCCCTGCATATAGCACTTAACTTTGCTGGAGTTCAGCAAACCTATGCACCTTGCAACAGAATATGCAGGGGTCGGTAGGCTCAAGGCCAAAATACAGCAGTTCACAGTTGCCCACAGCTTGAATCTAGAGGTGCTCTATATGGAACCTACACTTCCCCATATGCAGTTTTGGGGCCTGGCCTCCCAGCTAAAGATGCAGCCTGCCCTTTGGAGACAACACATCCATACTGAAGAGGGGGCTGACAGCATGCTCGGCTGTATCCAGATTTTGCATATTTTGCAGGCTTCTGTCAGGTTTCTTTGGATCACATTTGGACACAGTAACTTCTGAAGCCTGCCAACATGCCTTTAAATCTTCCAGATAGAATCACAGAACTGGAAGAGACCTCAAGAGGTCATTTAGTCCAGTACCATGAGAGGAATAGAACAGGAAGAAGGTAGATTTGAGACTTTTCAAAGTTTTGGCCCAAGCGAGCAGGCATGGGATCACTGAGCTCCCTGCCTCAGGTGCCAAAATGTTGTGGGCTGGCCCTGTTGAGGCCTTGTCAGCCTTTCAGTCTAGGCAGAGTCCCTCCTGCCTTCTCTCTCTTCAGCCAGCTCTTCTTACATGTGGCAGTGGAAGGATCCCCTCCACAGCAAATTACTCCTTCATAAATACAGTCACTGTCCCCTTTCTGAAAAAATCCAGTTTCTTTCCTCAGTGACGCTACTGTGTAGACCAGGGGTAGGCAACCTATGGCACAGGTGCTGAAGGCGGCACGTGAGCTGATTTTCAGCGGCACTTACAGTGCCTGGGTTCTGGACACTGGTCGGGGGCAGGCTCTGCATTTTATTTAATTTTAAATGAAGCTTCTTAAACATTTTAAAAAACTTATTTACTTTACAGACAACAATAGTTTAGTTATATATTATAGACTTATAGAAAGAGACCTTCTAAAAACGTTAAAATGTATTACTGGCACGCGAAACCTTAAATTAGAGTGAATGAATGAAGACTCGGCACAGCACTTCTGAAAGGTTGCCGACCTCTGGTGTAGACAGTATATTGTTCCAGGGAATTGGGCCAGCAGTCAAGAGACAGTCAAAGTTGATGGCACTAGATTGCTTGGTGATGGCATCTTAGTCACAGTCACTCAAGCAGGCATCAAGCCCCTTTTTAAGTCCAGGCACCTCTCTGGAATGCAGCAGAACAGACTGACCTCATCAAAGTCAGGCTGGCTTTTCAACACAGAACACACAATGGAAGTCAGCACACAAAATGGAAGACAGGGTCCAAAACTGGAAGTCATAATTTGATATTGACATACCCACTCTGTCATAGATGAGTTATCTTTGTCTTTTCTAAGAGTCACATATATTTATGATCAGGGCACTGTTTATAACCCAATTATGAAGATTTTTAAGGTTGCATCATAACAGTGGTCCAGAATCTAAAGTTTCATTAAAAAAATGTCTTTAGCCTTTATGGACTTGAAGAAAAGCTCCCAAACAGGAACCCAATGCAACCAATTCAGAGGTGTCTGCCTCAGTGTGCAGCCAGTCTGAAATAATAGCTCTCAGATGGCAGGTAGGCCTCTCCACCTAGTATGATGACTTACATCTCCAACCTCCATGTACTGTGTTTCAGACAGCTCAGTCAGCCCTTCCTCGCCACAGACACTCCTTGTGTTTGTCTAGATTACAGAGCTACTCCAAGTTCTGTACCTGAACTCAAGCTAACACAATTAAATGCATCCACACTGGCTTTTCCTACATAAGACTAACTCTTATGCCCAGCATCCACACTTGTGCTGTCTTCAGTCAGGCTTGGCACTGTGGCTCTTTGGCACACTCAGCTCCAGGACGATTTCACATGGCCTCCCTGGGAGACCTTGTCTGCTCACCGTGGGACTGGCTCCCAGAATTCTCCTCTCTAGAAAACCCAACATTCCTCAGGACCTAACCCTTTGCATTTCCCAGCCTGTGTACCCCAGGGACTCATGCAGCTCAGTCTCCTCCTCCTCAGCACAGACACTCCTAGTGGGCTGGAAGGTGGGCTACAACAGACCTACCCAGACTCTCTCCACAGAGTGCGGGATTCCAGAGTCCACCACTGACTAACTTGCCTGCTGTCTGCTTCCATGAACATTTGTTTGTTATTGACAGCATTGCTAAGGTGACCATATTTGCAAAACCAACAAGGGGCACATTTTTCTGGTGACGTTTTTTAGGGTCATGAAATACTCGTGAAAAGTGCACTTTGGAAAAAAAGTGGACACTGGTGCCAGCTTCTGGCTCAGTGAAACATGTGTAGATTTGGCAGAGTGGAGGATTTTTTAACTGAACTCATCAGGGTGGATTTGTTTTAAATCACTAGTCAAGAAGACTAGATTTAATCGTGGTTTTCAACATAAAAATGCATTCTTGTTTGTTGTTATAACCTTAACACACATTCTTCACAACTCAGAGATAGATGTAGGTTTCATTTTTAGGAGGTACACACGATACATTTTTAAACAGTGATTTATTTTGAAAACTTTTCAGATTAGTTTTACAGCTATATCAGAAAATGAATGATTGTTTTATTATTTCATTTACCAAAGGTAATTGAAGCAGATATTTATGAAAGTCACTGGAGGTGAACTACTCCAATTCAACACGTTAATCATTAATATTTGGAGGACTTTCTTGCCATGCTGTATTAGGAGGAGAACAACACCAGACAGAACTTTAAATTGTTTTATTTAACTAAACACATGTTAGTATTTTGGATTTTTTTCTTCAAAAGCAAACATAATATTTTAACAAAACAAATAATGTCCTCATTCTCTCCCATTTATCTCCAGACTTCTTCTCCTTGTCCAGATCTATTTTGCCCCTAACAATCTTCTACTCATTGAACTTTTGAAACTTTGCACTTTCAGAGAGAGGAAAGGGATTGTGTACACAAATTTTGCAGAGGGACAATAGGGTTGAGGTCTGTTATTTCTCACTCTATATATTATTTATTTAAAACATTTTTGCTGTTAACAACATGTTCCCTCTGGAGACACAAATACCAAAGTTTGAAAACTGCAAACTAAGCTCTCTGATGGTATCTCTGGACCGGGGTAGGCAACCTATGGCAAGCATGCCGAAGGCAGCATGCAAGCTGATTTTCAGTGGCACTCACACTGTCTGGGTCCTGGCCACTGGTCCGGGAGGCTCTGCATTTTAATTTAATTTTTTAAATGAAGCTTCTTGAATATTTAAAAAACCTTATTTACTTTACAGACACAGTAGTTAGTTATATATTAGCCTTACAGAAAGAGACTTTCTAAAAATGTTAAATGTATTACTGGCACGTGAAACCTTAAATAAATGAAGACTCAGCCACACACTTCTGAAAAGTTGCCGACCCCTGTTCTAGACTGAGCACTGAGTTCCATTAGGTAGATGGAAGGATTAACACCTAAATAATCTATACAGAAGCCTGTGGAACCCATAGAATTGGGTCCCTAATCCATGAACCATTGGAACTCATTTACAAAACTTTTCTTAAACATTACATGAATATATTGTCTCATACTATAGAATTAGAATTTATAATCCTTATTCCATGATGAGATATTTTTGAGCTATAATGTATCTTAATTAAAACTATCTTTAGATAGGTTTTTTTCCCCTCAAAAAGAATTTTATCAAAAGAATCCGATTTGTTTTGAACAAGTTTGTCATAAAACCATGAATGAGTGTCATTAGAGTTTATTTTGAGCTGAAGAACAGCTTTGATAATATCTCTTCACCCTACATACTGCTCCTTGCAGCTGAACACTCCCTTCACTGGGTTGTTTATTCCCGATAATCAGAGAGCAAATTCAACTTGGTTTTGAATAAATATTGGGTAACTATAAAAAGAAAACAGAATATTTTGACTGAGAATATTAAAACCCAGGACATTTCAGGTGACCCATGTGACATATGAAAAATGAGGACATACAGACTATGTCTACACTGCAAAGAAAACCCCATGATGCTGAGTTTCAGAGCCCAGGTCAACTGACTAGGGCTTGCAGGGCTCAGGCTATGGAGCCAAATATAGCAGCATATACATTCCCGCTCATGCTGGAGCCAATTCTCTGAGACCCTCTCCCCTCACCAGGCATGGAGACTCAGGGCCACTAGTTTTTCTTTGCATTATAGACATACCCACGGTCACGGTAAACATTGCACGTGTTAGGTTCCTCTTTTAAATCAGCTCAGTATTCAAAGAGCCTGAAATCTTTGAATGTATGTAATGGAAAAAATGGCAGTACTTTGGTACAAACATTGCGCTCAGTCCTGTGGCACAATGCACACTCTCAACCCTGTTTTCCCTGTTAGGAGATATTCTCTCACTCCACTCTTGACCTGAAAGGAAGATAGGGTCCTAACCCTGCAAGGTGCTGAGAAATCCCACCTCCCATTGTCTTCAGTAATTCATAGGAACGGGCCCTACTACTGAGCCAAATTCTGCAGTCCTTTCTCAGACCACTTACCACTAGGCATAGCATGTCCTGTGATGAATAATCTCACGACAGGAAGCTTGGCGTTTGCAGGATCAGACCTTCACTTCCTACTCATATAAAACTCAATTAGGGGTATGGAACAGCTTCTGTATCAGAGGAAATTAATAAGACTGGGACTTTTCAGCTCGGAAAAGAGATGACAGAGGGGATATGAGAGAGGTCTATACAATTGGGACTGGTGTGGAGAAAGTAAATAAGGAAGTGTTATTTTCTCCTTCTCATAACCTAAGAACTAGGGGTTGTCAAATTAAATTAATAGGCAGCAGATTTAAAACAAAAAAAGACAGTGTTTTTTTCATACAAGGTACAGTCAACCTGTGGAACTCCTTGTCAGAGGATGCTGTGAAGGCCAAGACTATAACAGGGTTCAAAAAAGAACTAAATAAGTTCATGGAGGATAGGTCCATCAATGGTATTAGCTAGGATGGGCAGGGATGCAAAACCATGCTCTGAAGTGTCCCTAGCCTGTTTGCCAGAAGCTGGGAATGAGCAACAGAGGATGGCTCACTTGATGGTTGCCTGTTTTGTTCATTCCCTCTGAAGCAGCTGGCATTGGCCACTGTCGGAGGACAGGATACTGGGCTAGATAGACCATTGGTCTGATCCAGTATGGCCGTTCCTATATTCTTAATGGGAGTTCTGTAAGGCACTGAATTAGGGCTTGGTGAACGGTTACCAGGGAGTAGCTACAGCAGCAAGAAGTAAACAGTTATGCCAATTTTTCTGAGTTTGGTGTTATTCTGATTTCCCAATTATATAACATTGCACCAGAGATGACAGGTTAAGTATCCAATTTGCTAATAAACACACACATTCATAGACTTTAACATCAGAAGGGACCATTATGATCATCTAGTCTGACCTCCTGCACATTTCAGGTCACAGAATCTCACGCACTCACTCCTGTAATAGACCCATAACCACTGGCTGAGTTACTGAAGTCTTCAAGTCATGATTTAAAGACTTCACATTACAGAGACTCCACTATTTACACTAATTTAAACCTGCAAGTGACCTATTTCCCATGCTGCAGAGGAAGGCGAAAAAACCCAGGGTCCCCCAATCTGATCTGGGGGGAAATTCCTTCCCAACCCTAAATATGGCAACCACTTAGTCCCTGAGCATAGAGAAATACTATTGGTAACATGCTGGTGAAATGTTTGACACAAAATTTATATCAGCACTATAATCCTAATGATAAGAGGCTGACTGTTCTTTTAAATATACTTGTCATTTTTTTAGATCTAACATTTTTTGTTAATGTGTCCCACAATAAGGAGCCGTTAAATGCACCACTGTGAAAAACTGAGCATCAGCCTGTAAACACGTCTTTGTGGATATATGGAATATTGGTGGGCTGAACTAGAAATTGACACAGTGCAACCTTTCCTAAGTTGTAGGTGGGACAGCTGTTCTTACAAATGGTGTTTTTATTGATTTGGCATCAAACTTTTCTTTAAGGGGTATTTTTAAAAGTTTCATTCTAAATGGTTTGTGTTATGAATTATGTTTATACAGGCAAGGCCTGAACCCTGACAAGTAGTCTTTACTCACACATGTAGCCCCATTCTTATCTGAGTCAAGCTTTGCAGGACAAGGCCATCGTATTAAGTACATGAATATATTGTTATAGATATTGTGACAGACCCAGGCCAGTTGGGAACAGCAGAGTAGTAGAATGGAGATACACTGGCCACTGGATAAGCAGTTTTCTGTTCCCTGAGTGACCAGAGCAGGGGCTGCTCCAGGCTAATGAGAACACCTGACTCCAATGAACCTGCTAAGAGTCAGGTGAGGCTATTAAGCATCTGACTGTAATTAAGGCCTCTCTGATGCTATAAAAGGGCTCACACCAGTCAGGCCAAAGGGAGCCAGGGGACAGGAAGTGTGTGTGTGGAACTGGGAGCAAGAGGTGTGCAAGAAGCTGAGTGTGAGCATGCATAGTGCTGGAGGACTGAGAAGTACAAATGTTATCAGACATCAGGAGGAAGGTCCAGTAGTGAGGAAAAAAGAGGTGTTGGGAGGAGACCATGGGGAAGTAGCCTAGGACATTGTAGCTGTCGTGCAACTGTACCAGGAGGCACTCTAGACAGCTGCAGCCCACAGGGCCCTGGGCTGGAACCCGGAGTAGAGGGTGGGCCCAGGTTCCCCCCAAACCTCCCAACTCCTGATCAAACACAGGAGGAATTGACCTGGACTGCGGCTTCTACCAGAGGAGAAGGTCTCTGGGCTGTTTCCTGATCCACAGGATGAATCTGTGAGGTGAGCAAATCCGCCAATAAGCGCAGGACCCAGCAAGGCAGAGGAGGAACTTTGTCACAATATACAGATCAGGCAAGTTGAACACTAATATCCAATTCATCTTCAGTGAAAGGATTCTCAAACCTATTCTGAAAAATAGCTCTAAACTTCCAAACTACAAAGATTTAAAATTCTTTATGATAAAGATCAGATCGTCCTGATATGTTAGTCTCATATGGAGCCTTCTACCAATAGGACCAATCTGAGGGCAGCTGTGATGGGTATAGTGATTGTAAACTGATCCCAGTGCCCCATGTGAAGTAAGAGCCCAGCTCCTCTGCCAGTCTAGGGCAAGGCTTGCCCTAACATTGTCAAAACATTTCTTCTCTGTGTGCTAAAAAGTAACCCAAACCATTTGTTTTTAAACAGGATGCTGAGGAAAGGGCCTTTGTCTGTATGGGGAAATTGACCAACATAGTTATAGCAGAGTAATTATTTCCCTATAGCTGGTATAACTCCCCTGTGTGGACATTCGATTATGGACATGACTTTATTCCAGAGTAATCACAGTGCTGCTAAAGGAAAAAGGAACACTCCCATTGGTCAGACCTGTAGGCTTGAAGTTATGCACCTCTACATCCTTTTTAAGGCACCTAAGTAAGTTGCCAGATTTTCAGAGGGCTGGAGCACCTACATCTCCCATTGACCTTTTTAATTTAAATTTAAATCACAATTTTAAAATGCCCCTGCAAGTTGTATGTGTCTTAATCACAAGCTGGATTTACAGTGGCAAATGACAGCCACACTGCATCACAGATAATGTATAAACAACAATTTAATTCTGCTAGCCAATAAATCAAAGCAGCAAAACAAACCCATCACCCTCAGCCTTTCCCCAAAGCTCTGTTAAATTAATGCCATTTGCTTTCGGTCCAAAAGGTTGTCAAGTTTGGGCCTCTTTAATGGACGTTGGGGAAACTCAATACCTTGGAAAATCAAATCTATCTATATCTGTATCTACCTATTTAGGTGCATAACCTAGGCCACCCAGCATGAAATTCTGGCCTCAGTGAAATCAATGACAAAGCTCCTATTAATTAAATGGAGTCAAGATTTAAACCCCAGATTTGGAAATACTGGTCTATGTTATTTGTCTATTGTTTTATTGGCGAGACAAGGTGGGTGAGGCAATACCTTTTATTGGAACAACTTTTTCAAAAAGATATTACCTCCCCCACCTTGTCTCTCTAATATCCCGGGGCCAGCACCGCCACAACCACCCATGGAATGATCAGAGCCTCAGGGTTTGAGAAACGCTGAGCTAGTGACAGCAAAATAAGCTGTCTCCTGATGCATCAGAGTTCTGTCTCATGCTGGTACGGGTGACACTGCACTCTGCCACAGGACACAATGAAAGGCAGCAAATACAGGGGAAACTCCCCTATAAAATCCAGTGCTGGAGGAGTAGGAGAAGTTGTTCTAGGAGACCAAATGAGAAAAGGGTTCTAGAGAACAGGGGGCACATTTCCAAAGGTAGCAATGCACAGCTAAATGTAGACCATTTATCCATGTATAATGAATGACTCCCTGATGGGTTACAAATAGGACTTAAACACAAGATCCTCTGCACTGGTATAACCCACTGGTGTGTTACAGGTACTGTAACATCCTCTGTGCTCAATCCTCAGAGGATAAGTATCTGTTACAGTCCCAGCTAAATAGCCAAGCTGTAGCAGTCCACGATTTTAGATCTGGATGCCCGCATTTCAGTACCTCCTGTGTCAGCCAAGATGGCAGCCATCACATTTGCACTAACAGCATTGGCCTCTTGCCCTCTTCTGCTTGAACTAATGGAGTACCTCCACCAGTTGTAGCAGAAGTAGGCTCTGATCCTCTTAAGCACCTCCCTAGAGTGGGACAACACACACTTGCCAGTGTTTTATACATGTAAACCCTCCATGTGCTTGTTTAACTCATGTATTTGGATACATAACTAACCAGCTGGGTCCTTTGTTGGCCTTGAGCATGCACAAATACCTGACATACATGCATAGTGTGAATATTCACGCACAAATGCTACCGTTGTACGTATGTGGGCACCCAAGTGTGTGCATCTAATTCTAAAAAATCTGAATGTTCAAGGCAACTGGAGGTGAAACCTGTGGGGGTGGGGGAGTAAATAAGAAGCGATACCAATAAATACATCATGTTGGATTCATCGGAATAAAAATAAATACTTTGTTGTCAGTTAATGACTTTCTATCAAAAGAACAGCTTCTTTGACATTGAAGCACGCTTACAGTCATTTTAACCACAGGGTCACTCTAACCTAACAGTTATTTATACAGCCTCATAAAAGTCAACAGATGCCAAACAAGTAAGTCCCTGACCCAGCAAGCTGAGAGTCTAAAGGCACAAACAGTTACAATATAGCACAATTCTGAGGTCTGTGTCTTCAATAAATTACAAGCCAAGCTATAGACCCTAGCAGGATAACACATCATTTATTCTTGCTCATGACTTTGATGTTGATCTTGTTGTGCATTTTAAATAACTGGAAGGCATGTGCATTGTTTCAAAGCTATCAAGTAAGCATGGGCTATATTCTGATGTAAATCAGGGTACCTGCACCGACTACATTATAACACCAGTGTAACTGACACTACAATTTGGCCCACAGAGACATTCATGAACAGATACAATACTACTGCAGTGCAAAAGACCCATACCAGTTGATGGTAAGGTATTGTATGAAGATTTTTTCCACAAGTGAAGGGAATGTAATTGGATTTTCCTTTAACAAACAGTGACACTGCCTAGGGTGACCAGCTGTCCTGATTTTATAGGGACAGTCCCGATTTTTGGGTCTTTTTCTCATATAGGCTCCTATTACCTCCTCCTCACCCCCGTCATGATTTTTCACACTTGCTGTCTGGTCACCCTAGACACTGCCCCTTGGAAGGACAGTCTGCAAGTGCACGGTTTACTCTTTCACTCACTGCAGTAAGGCAGCAATGAGACCCTCCCAATGGCACTGACAATTTCACCTCTCACATTTCAGGCAGCTCCCTGATGGCAAGGATTTTCATAAAAGCAGTTCAGACAAGGATCTTCCTCGCTGCGTTGCTGGCTATAGAAAGGATATTTGTTTGTTAGACTCGGCTGGATTTTTCTTAAGAAGTTCTCTAAGTATTTCAGTTGCCATCTGTACACCTTTGTTGTTCAAGTGCATTAGCAGAACTTCCCCTGCTCAATCTGAATTGATAACTTTATCCAGTCTCCACTTATTATCACCATGTAGCAGCTGTTTGTGGAGCTGTTTAATCTCCATTAGAGCGCTTTGGTTAAAATCCACACCTGCCTCCATATTAAAGAATGACCAGGCAAGATGCTCTGTGTGTGCAGTGCTTTCCAGGGCAAGGGATGTCAGGCACCTTACAGAATTTCTTAAGTTTAAGCATATACCCCTGGAAAGGGAAATTGCTTTTCACAGCACCTCTTTCAAGGGAAGGTCCTTAGCCCCAATGCACTGGGAATTCTAACCACTGCAAATCTACTCTTTTTGACAGCTGTCTGTAGGCCCAAGGTTGATAATTACGTAAAAAGCCAATGCAGCCACTAGGGCAGTGCTGGTTTTGAATGAATCAAGTTGGAGTCACGCTGTTCACGTAGGGGCCAGTTATGCAGCCCTCATTCCTGCCAGATAGTACTTATGCAAGTAGCTTCATGGATCTCTGTAGGGCTCCTTGTCAGACCAATATGAAGCTAGCTGCATAGCCATACATACAAATATTATACCTAATAGCCACAATGCTGTAGGACGCAGACAAGGGAAAGTTCCATTTAATGAGACTCTCATAGGGCAAAGGGGATTGAACCTCACACTGACTTGACTATGTTCAATATAAGGAATCCACACAGGTTATCATTTCTTCTTTAAACACAGTGGGTCTGATCCTGTAAGGAGCTGAGCCAGGGGCACCAGAACAGGGGGCTATGCCCTCCCACTTTTTATGGGTTGTAAAGGCGAGCAACAGGGAGGAGGCACTGGAGAGGAGGAGTCTTAGGGGAAGAGGTGGTACAGGAGCGGGGCCTTGGGGGAAAGGCAGGTGCAAGGTTGGGGCCTCAGGGGAAAGGGCAGGGTAGGGGGCCAGGGAGGGGGGTGGTGGCTCAGGGGAAGGGATACCACAAGGGGCTTTTATGATGCCCCCTCACACACACACTTTTAGGGACCTTCTTTTGCTCCTGAGATGAGCACCTCCTGCCAGGTGCTGACTGCAAAAGAAGTGCTCCCTGCCTTGCAGGACTGGGCCCAATTGAGGACCAGATCCTGTTGGCTTCAATGACACTTTTTGCATGCGTAATGGAAGGGAGATTTAGCCTTTATTCAAGGAAATGTGTTCATTGTAAAGTTACTCTCAGTCATCTGAAGTGCTTCCGGAGTGATATATATTAGACCTTGTTTTGACTACAGGGAGTGAAATGTAGATGTTTGGAATCACTTTAAATTATATGTGATAGCTGGAATATAGATTTTTTTGATCTTTTTGTTGTTTTTTCCTTCCATCCATGTAGTATATCCCCCTGTCAGACATCTGGGACCAAATCCCAGTGAGTATAAATTCCTTCACTGAGACGTATTACTTGAAGAGAAGTTATTTATTAGAGCTGAGTTTATTAATTAGAGGAAAAAAGAGTCTCTCTATTCAGTCACTTAGTTGTTTGATCATTTTTCATCGCTGCCTGCCTGAAATATCTTTAAGACAACTCAGAAGTCCACCCCAAATGCTTCACCAAACTCATTCGTTTCATCTTCACTTGTAACAACTTTACTTTTAACAAGAAACACTTTGTCCAAACCATCAGAACAGCTGTGCGTACTAGGATGGTTCCACAATATGTCAGCCTCTTCATGGGCTACCTTGAAGAAGAATTTCTGGAAAAATGCACCAGGAAACCAACGATATACCTGAGATACATCAATGATATTTTCATCCTCTGGACCAATGACTTAAACTTCCCCTTAGCTTTCCACCTCAACTGCAATAACCACCACCCATCCATCAAACTCTGTACAATACTCCCACATTAGCATCAACTTCTTGGACACTACGAACAGTCTCAACAATGGAACACTACAGACAATACATACAAGAAACCCACAGATTACCAGACCTGCCTCCACAGATCCGGTAACCTCCTAGACATACCAAGAATCTGTTATCTACAGCCAGGCACACAGATATCACAGAATATGCTTCAAAGAGACAGTCTAGAAAACACACCTTAACACTTAAAAACTGCCTTGCTAAACAAGCACACTGCACCAGAAAAGTGGTGGACATCGTGGAATGAGCCAATCAAATATTCCAAGTAAAAAAACCCTCCACTGACTGTACACCCCCGCTCGTCATGCAATACGTCATGCTGGAAGTCATGTGTGCAAGGCCGGATTAACTTTCTGTGGGCCCGGTGTCAAACATACTTGTGGGCCCCCATTGGGGAAATAGGGCATGTGATGGGGAGCGGTCCGCAGAGCAAGAGGATGGCTGAGGGCAATGAAGAGCAGCGCAGCGGGAGTGGCCCCACTCAGCCCAGCACAAAGGCACTGTTTACAAACCCACAACTGCTAGATCCACACTAGTCTGCCCAGTCCTAAGCTGCCAGCATGCCCCTTCCACACTGCCCCCCTGCCCAGCATTCCCTCACCCAGAGACTTTGCCCACAGATCCCTATGCCCAGCGCCCACTTACCCAGAGACCTCCCCTACAGATCCAAATGCCCAATGTCCAGCACCCCCTGCCCAGAGACCCCTCCCACTGAACTCCCACCACAACTGCACAGCACCCTGCACACCATACCCCTTGCCCAGCTCTCCCACCCACAGATCCCCTGCTGTCCACCCCCTTCACAGTCCCACCATCACAGCTATATGGCGACCCATATTCCTGAGGGAATTCTGCATCAAATTCTGTGCATAATATTTTAAAATTCTGCAATTATATTTTTTACAATAAATAAATATGGAAGCTACACCATGGCAGTGGGGAGCACAGGCCACTGGTTGCATGGAGGTGGAAGAATACCCTGCAGCCTCCCCCACCCCCTGGGACAGGGACTTGGCAGTGAGGCTGAACCTGACCCTGACACAGGGCCATGCCTGCCACAGAAACACCTTGTGCCAGGCACACCTGATGTGGGAAGGAAGGCTTAGCTGGCAGCAGGATCCAGCAGAGGAACTTAGTGGGGGGGGGGGCGGGGGCGGATCCAGAGGGAGGTAAGAGGGTTCTGTGTGCAGGCAGCTCAGTGGGGGATCTGGATGCACAGGAGGTTCCAGGTACAGGGGCAATAGGAGTCTGCAGGGGGGACCAAGTGAAAGTGGTTGGAGCTCAGCCGGGAGTGGACGGTGATGGTCTGGGTGCAGGGGAGATGTGGTTCATTGGGGGGAGTCTTGGTGTAGGTGGTTGGGGCCTAGTGGGGAGGGTGTCTGGGGGGGGCTCATCACGGTGGTACAGATGCAGGGGAGGTGGGGCTTGTCAGGGTAGTGGTTTGATGGGCATGCTTAAGAGGGGAGTCCCAGCTGCTGCCAAAGGGATTTGCATGCTGGGCTCCAGCTTCTCCCTTACCCCCATTTGCCCCATCCCCTTCTCTTCCCCATCCCATGCCACTTCCCCACTGTTCCATCTCCTCCTCATCCCATCCACTTCCTTCCCCACTGCCTCTTTCCCCCTGCCCCCGCTTCCTCTGCCTCCTTCTCTTCCCCATACCATGCCCCTTCTCCACATCCCACTCACGGGGCAGCAGGAAGTGGAGTAACCCATGGTAAACCCATAGAGTGGTGCCATGGTAAACCCGGTACTGCATACAGGGTATCATCAAACAATTATAACTCATACTCGATGAGAACCATTCTGAAATAAATCTTTCACAAAACCCATCTTCTAGCCCTCAAATCCACTCTCCCTTCCTCCCCCTCTCCTAAAAAAAAAACAAAAAACAAAAAACAAAAAAAAAAACCCAACCTTGCCAAACTCATGGACCAGGACACATCAACTGGAGAAACTAAATGAATTCCTTTTGCCCATCCCCTCTCTTCCCATCCCATGCCACTCCACTGTTCAGTTTCCCTCTCATCCTGCACTTCTTCCACTGCTTTTCCCCTGCCCGCTTCCTCTTGCCCCTTTCTTCCGCATACCCATGCCCTGTTCATCCATCCGGGAGGGCGGAAGTGGATAACCATGGTACCATGGTGGTGACCATGGTAAACGCGGACTGTCAGCGGGTATCATCAACATTTACTCTCTCGATCGAGACACTTTCTTGAATAATCTTTCACAAACCCCTTCTTTGCCCTCAATCCACTCTCCTTCCTCCCCTCTTCCTAAAAAAAACAAACAAAAAAAAAAACACCCAACCGTGCCATCATGGCCAGGAACATCACTTGGAGAACTAAATGAATTTTTGCATCTTGTTTCATGGCTGTGGATGTGCTGGGATTCCCAACCGCCTTCTTTTTAGGTGCTTGGGAACTGTCCCAGATGGTGTGTATTATAGCGGTTTTGGAAAAATTGATAATTACGGAAATAAGCACGAGACCAGCATGTATTGTTACCAAAGAGTTTCTGAAGGAACTCAAATGTAAATTTGCAGACAATTACTGTGGTATTATAGCTATCTTTAAATCAGCTTCGTACCAGTGACTGGAGGCTTAGCTAATGTGAAGTCAGTTTCTTAAAGAGGCTCTGAGGCAAGCTGGCCAATTACGGTGGAGATAGCTAACTTCGGGGACAGCGCAAAATTGCGCTTGGAAATAGAGTAAGAACGAGTTATCAGAACGTAGATGAAATGATTTGTTGGGAAGAGCAACTGGTTTTTGTAAAGGAGATTCTGCCTCACCATCTACTAGAATTTGTTGGCGGGTCGGCAACAAGCGTCTGCACAGTCCCCCCCCACACTGTTGGGTGGACCAGGGGGATCCGTGGCGATACAGTGTACTTAGATCTTCTGAAAGCTATGCAAGGTCCCTCACCAAAACTTTAACAAATAAGCTGTCATAGGATAGAGGAAAGTTCTCCATGGCAGTAACTGTTAAAAGATAGGAGAACAAAAGAAGGGAATCATGGTCGTTTCAGAATAGGAGGGTTAATAGTTAGCGGCGTTCCAGGCGGTCTTATACTGGCCAGTCCTATGTCACCTATTAAATGAGTCTGGAAAGGGGTTAAAAAAGTGGTCAATTTTGACAGGATATAATACTAGGAGGAGTTATGTTCAAGTGCCTTGAACGTTAACCACGGGACTCCGAAAAGTG
This sequence comes from Chelonoidis abingdonii, assembly GCF_003597395.2. Lineage (NCBI taxonomy): Eukaryota > Metazoa > Chordata > Testudines > Testudinidae > Chelonoidis > Chelonoidis abingdonii. Next base: position 15,771,940 of record NC_133774.1, read on the forward strand.
ACTGGGGGCAAAACGCTTACTGCAATTCAGTGTTGGACAAATGGCAGCAGTTACTGCCATTGGAACTAATCCAACTATACTATAAATGATGGTCTAAATTAGCTGTTACCTCAGACAGAGCTCTTGGAGTATGTGGACAGTTCTTTTCTGAAAAACATGCTCCTTGAGTCGGCAGTCAAAAAGCTAAAGGGTTGGGATCATTAGGCGGATTGCAAAATAAGCAGAACTATCATCTGCTCCCACGTCTTGCATAGCTGTTGTCATACTTGCTGGCTCGTCCATCTCAAAAATATATAGTTGATGGAAAAGGTACAGAAAAGAGCAACAAAAATGATTAGGGGGGTATGAAACAGCTTCCAGGGAAGACAGATTAATAAGACTGGAACTTTTCAGCCTGGAAAACAGGCGACTAAGGGAGGATATGATAGAGATCTATAAAATCATGACTGGTGTGGAGAAAGTAAATAAGGAAGTGTTATTTACTCCTTCTCATAACACAAGAACTAGGGGGCACTCAATGCAGTTAATAGGCAGCAGGTTTAAAACGAACAAAAGGAAATATTTCATCACACAACACACAATCAACCTGTGGAACTGTTTGCCAGAGGATGTTGTGAAGGCCAAGACTATAAAAGGGCTCAAAAAAGAACTAGATAAATTCATGGAGGATGGGTCTATCAATGGCTATTAGCCAGAATGGGCAGGGATGGTGTCCCTAGCCTCTGTTTCCCAGAAGCTGGGAACAGGCGACAGGGGATGGCTCACTTGATGATTACCTGTTCTTTTCATTCTCTCTGGGGCACTTGGCATTTGCCACTTTCAAAAGACAGGATATTGGTCTAGATGGACCTTTGGTCTGACCCAGTATGGCCGTTCTTATGTTCTTAACTCAGAGTGGCACCAAACCTTGCCAGAACAACAGATGCAAAACCTGCAGACATTCCGCCACTGCTACCAGGGCCAGTATCCTCTGCAACACACCTTTCAAGATCCATTGCATGGATAGAGGTATAATAGGCCAGGGGAGGCTCAGCCTTCCGTGGTGCTGCCGCTGCCTCTGGATCCCCCATTGCAAGGTTTGGTGGGGGAAGTTTTTGCTTTATTGCCCCATGCAGGTTCTGGGATGGCTGAGGTAGTGATATGTGCTATTCAGCTTCCTGGGTTCATCATTAATATCTCTGGATTTCAGAGAGATTACTGATGAACCCAGGAGGCCAAGTAGCAAATACCGCCTCCTCAGCCGCCCCGGAACCTTCATGAGACATATCAAAAGCTTCTTCGAGATGAAACTGATATGCTTTATCCTAGGGCAGTTTGGGGTCTGTAGAGGAGAGGTGCAGAGTGGCAGCGGCTGGCCCAGGCCTCCTCTGGGAAGGTTGTGGTGGAGGGGAGAAACTCAGGGCACCTCCACGCAGGTGCGGGGGCTTGGAACTTTGGCCAACCTGGGGCTACTCCAGCTGGGGGCGGGCACTCAGGCCTCCGGCCAGCCTGGGGCTCCTCGGGCCTCTGGCCATCTCAGGGCTCCTCCAGTGGGGGGCGAAAGCTCAGGGCTTCTCTGGGTGGGATGGTCTTGGGGCTCTGGCCACGGATATGTGTGTGCACGCAGAAGGGGCAGAGCAGGCGGCTAGTCTCTCCAAAGGGGGGCTCCACCCACCATCCATTATCCATTGGTCTTACGCATGCCTATCACAATATATGGTGTACCTTATCAAATGCATCAAATGCCCCAATAACAAATATATGGGTGAAACCAGACAATCACGACACTCTCAAATGAACTCACACAGAAAAATGATAAAAGACAAAAACGTCCTCTCACTTGTGAGCAAACACTTGTCACAAAGAGGGCTATGACTCAGGGTATGTCTACACTACTGGATTATACCAATTTTACAGAAACCGGTTTTTTAAAACAGATTGTATAAAGTCGAGTGCACGCGGCCACACTAAGCACATTAAGTTGACGGTGTGCGTCCATGTACCAAGGCTGGTGTCGATTTCCGGAGCGTTGCACTGTGGGTAGCTATCCCATAGTTCCCGCAGTCTCCCCCGCCCTTGGAATTCTGGATTGAGATCCCAGTGCCTGATGGGGCAAAAAACATTGTTGCAAGTGGTTCTGGGTACAGCCTCACCCCTCCCTCTGTGAAAGTAGCAGACAACCATTTTGCGCCTTTTTTCCTGGGTGAACTGTGCAAACGCCATAGCACAGCAAGCATGGACCCTGCTGAGCTCAAGACAGCAATCATGGATGTTGTAAACACCTCACGCATTATTGTGCAGTCTATGCTGAACCAGGACCTGCAAAAACAGGCGAGGAGGAGGCGGCAGCTACGCGAGCGGCGACAAGAGTGATGAGACATGGACACAGAATTCTCTCAAACCGTGGGCCCCTGCGCTTTGGAGATCCTGCTGGTAATGGGGCAGGTTCTAGCCATGAACACCGATTTTGGGCCTGGGAAACAAGCACAGACTGATGGGACGCATAGTTTGCAGGTTTGGGACGTTTCCCAGTGGCTGCGAAACGTTCGCATGTATAAGGGCACTTTCATGGAACTTTATGATCTGTGAGCACGGAATCCTCTCCCCATATAGCGATCAGATCCAGTACCTCCCGTGCGGTCCATGCTGAAGCTCTTTTCGATTCTCAGGACACTGCATTGTTACTTGTGCTGAGGAGCTCTGCGTGGTCACCTGTGCTGGTGAGCTCTCCATGCTGGCCAAACAGGAAATAAAATTCAAAAGTTCATGGGGCTTTTCCTGTCTAGTTGGCCAGTGCATCTGAGTTCAGATGGCTTTCCAAAGCGGTCACAATGGTGCACTGTGGGATACCACCCGGAGACCAATACCAGACTAACCCTAATCCGACATGGCAATACCGATTTCAGCGCTACTCCCCTCGTCGGGGAGGAGTACAGAAATAGTTTTTAAGAGCCCTTTATATCGATATAAAAGGCTTCGTTGTGTGGACGGGTGCAGGGTTAAATCGGTTTAACTCTGCTAAATTCGGTATAAACGCGTAGTGTAGACGAGGCCTCAATGCCTGACCTCTCAGTGCTAGCCTTCAAAGGAAAAATGCACAACATATGCAAAAGACAAGCCTAGAAATGTAAATTCATAACTCTGCCAGTCACTAAAAACCAGGAACTTAACAGAGAAACTGGTTTTATGACACATTACAACAATTTGTGATGCATCCTACAGCCTTCTAACCCTCCATTGTCCAAGGATTGCAGAAGTGTTAACTGCCCACTTCCTTTTAAGTGGGCTCCCACAATGTGTGAACCCCTTATGCTTATTCTGTCCCATCTTGTATTTAGCTTGGACTCTACCATCGCCAGACCAGAGGAAGAGCTCTGTGAAGCTCAAAAGCTTGTCTCACCCACCAACAAAAGTTGGTCCAATAAAATATACTTCCTCACCTACCTTGTGTCTCTGGACTCCTGGGACCAACACGGCTACAACAATACTACAAACAATTTTTTAATATCAGACATGAAATATCAAGCTGCTCAAATCTTGCATCAACCACCATTTTGTGTCTAACACTGCTGGAATTCTATTCAACAACAATGATTTAACATGACACATTAGCTGGGATACCAGCTCCACATTCTCTTTTTTTCTGGATCCTTTGGATAAAGTCCTGGCCCTACTGAAATCAATGGGAGTTTTGCCATTGATGTCAACAGAGCCAGGATTTCACCCCTACTGTTTCGGTCTGTTCCAGTTTTTGGGTGGGATTTATAAAAAGAGGCCTAATTTCAGTAGCAGGTGGGCACCTGACTCCTTTAACAATTCTAGGCTCCTTTAACAATATCAGCCTTCATATACAAAACCAGATAACCCATCATCCCGCCTTGGGAAAAGAAGAGAGGAAATAGAAAGAGACACAACAAACAGCAGGAGCCACTGGCGATGAGCATGGTATAAATGTAGCATGATGGACATCTGTAAAATAGCACTTCCCTGCCTCCCAGGGGTGTTGTGAGTGTAACTATGGCCACGTCTACACTACGGGATAATATCGAATTAGCTAAAATCGGTTTTATAAAACTGATATTATAAATTCGATTTTATGCGGCCACACTAGGCACAGTAATTCGGCATTGTGTGTCCATGGTCCGAGGCTAACGTCGATTTCTGAAGCGTTGCATTGTGGGTAGCTCTTCCGTAGCTATCCCATAGTTCCCGCAGTCTCCCCCGCCCCTTGGAATTCTGGGTTGAATCATTATTG
>NC_133774.1:15790009-15800017 GCF_003597395.2 Chelonoidis abingdonii
TTATTATCGCAGGTGGTTGGGGTAGTGTCAGTCAGTCATTCTCTCGAAATAGATGACAATCTTTTGGCGATTTTTCCTTGATTGCCTGGACCGCAATGAGCACCATAGAGAGCTTAGCTTTTTTTTATGGACGTATGTGATCGGATCAGGACAGAGAGAGCATATGCCAGCGCTAAACGTAGTTCAAGATTTCTTTTGGCATGATGAAGAAGTGGATTACAGTGTCTTGTACTTACATGCCATAGTAACTGCAATGAAGTAGGTGTTATTTCCCTCTGTATGATCCGTGTATCTGAGTGCATGGCTGAAATGACCCCGAGGGGCCAGCAAAGAATTGGGATTAGACTCCGAAGTATCCCTCCCTTTGGTTTCTAAAAATAAGAGTAGATCCTGCCTGAACTAGGGGCAAGTGTATTCGCGAACAGTGTATCAAGAGCAGCTGCTTCGTGCTAGATCACAGGGGGTGCCCTGACAAACCATGTTGCTTCTTCTCTCATTCTGGATACGGTGGCGTGCGCATTTGTGTATGAGATAAGATGCAGGATATAAATGATTACGTGACTAAATGAGGGGGGAGCCAGCCTTACGGCGCGATGAAGTCACGGACTTACGCGGTGTGGGGGGAGAGCAACAGATGCTGGTGCTATGAAGTCAGGAGTAAGATTTTTCTTTAACAGGACGGGAGGGGGTGATTTGGTCAGCAGTTGCATATGGATGAGACGGTTATAGTTTTGTCCTATCTAGTGGGAGTGAAGGAATTATTCCTGTTCTTAACCAGGCGCCCCAATTCTTAAAAAGCATTGGAGCACAGGTTATGAGACAGTATACAGTGATTGCACCATTACACAGCAGGAGAAGGAGCGGATATTGCTCTTCCTGCTGCGCCTAGGTCTCAGATGCATTCAGTAAAATAGGGTGATGAAGAAGTAGAATTCTTCTTTCCTTTTTCTCATGTGGTGGGGGGGGGGAAGAAACTGCAGGACTATTCCCGAAAAGCGAGACACTCTGTTTGAAACTCAGACATTGGAGTCAAGCAAGAGATGCAAATTTTTCAGCGACTGTGTGGACTGTGGGAATGTGGAGTCTGCAGTACTCTCCCCATGAGCGTGACAAGTTGAATTTTGGCTTTCCGTAATTGCTCATGCGGCTGTGTGTGGAGATTTTTCCAAAACGCCTTGGATTTCGTCTTCGTAACGGAGTTGATAACAGATTTTCTCCATACAGCGATAGATCAGTATATCGTAGATCATGGAGTCTTTGGATTTGGTGCTGCCCCGTGTGTCAAGTCCGATGCTGGGAAACGGAAATGAAAAACTAATTCAAAGTCGAAAGGCTTTTTCGCTGTTTACCTGCCGTGCATCCCGATTAGATTGCTGTAGAGACGGATCAGTGGTGCACTGTGGGATACCACAGGAGGCCAATAAGTGATTTCCGTCCACTGAAGTATCGATACGTTAATTGAATTTAGGCTACTACCTTGTCGGGGAGGAGTAAGAAATCGATTTAAGACCTTTATTGGTTAAGGCGTTAGTAGTGGGACAAGGTAACGTTAGATGATTTAATGCTCTTTAATTGATTTAATACCGTAGTGTAGAGCAGCGTTATGTTCAGACTGTAGGTGCTCAAGGATGCATGGATCAGGCGACAACAAAGTAACAGACAGAGAAGACTAGCTGATAGTGAAAATTTGTACTGCAGATGTATCCTGTCTGAATTTTGCAGAGTTGCTTTTGATTAAAAAGAACAGTTAAAAATACAATTTGAAGCAGGAATCAGGATATTGTTTTGGTTTATTAAAAACAGGGCCTCTTCTCAGGTTTGCTTTTTTCTCCAAGCAACACACACACTATCGATCGCATACCAGTAACGCTCAAGAGAGATGGGGTTCATCTTCAACGCGTGTCTCCTCCTTCAGTGAGACGACCAGCATCCCTCGCTCGCACGTTGGGAATGAGGGGCACGCGCACGAACGATAGGGGCTGTGTGTCTGTTATGCCACTGGCTTGCCCATTAAGACAGCAGAGGTGCCGAGTGCCCAGGGGGATGACTAATTAACACACGCACACAGTAAGAGATCTCACTCGCTCACACGCCAGCTCACGTGACGCTTCACGCTCGACGACCTTATGGGGACATCCTGTGAAGTCAATTTACTAGACAAGGGCAGGGGAACGGGAAAGAGGAGAGAGGTGGCGGTGGCTTGCTAGGTCTCCTACAAAGTTAGATAGCAGAAAAGAGTGTGATTAGGTATCCTGTCAGTGAACGCGTCTAGACAGTCTTGATACCTGGAGAAAAGTGATTGGAGACACAATGGCATGAGGGCTATATCATCATTCTTGGTTTGCTATGTCATTGTCCTGCAGTAAGGCAGGCGCTGGAAATTATATATATATTGGGCTGCACAGATGTTCACAGTGTCTGATATTCTTGAAACCACAAGGCAGGGAAGTAAACAAATTAAAGTTTGTTTAGGAGAGCTAGATTTTGAAGGACACACTGGTTTTGTAGTAATGTTGGAGGTGGTGGAATGTCAGGATTATTAATATGGACATGATATGGGATTCACTAAGGTCAAATGAGGCAGTGTTAGAACCTCAGGTTTCTCTGTCAAGGAGGACCAGATTCTCTGTTAGCGCTAGCTAAGCAAGGGGCTGGCTCTGTGTGCCGTGGCGTTTTCCATCATACATGATGGGGTGCTTACATCTGCAGTACCGCCATCAAGCATGAACTCACTATCATACATCTGCACACTGCCATCCCCAGCTGCACCCCACTATCCTAACCTGCAAACAGCATCCAGCTGCCACCTGATCCTAACCTGCCATATAAGCCATCGCAGCTGACCACTGATCTACACCAACTGAACGACATCAGCCTGCCACCTGATCCCTAACTTTACTGCAACTCGCAGTCGTCCAAAGCTCATCATCCTTCCTCCTGAAAACATCAGCTGACAATCCTTCGCCCCTTCCCGGAGCCCTGGCAGACCCATAGCACGCAACCACTGGAGCACCGTCAGCTTTTTTCTAGCATCCTATACTGAGCCGCGCACAGAGACATATCACAACTCTACCATACATCACTTCTTTGGTGCCATAAGCAGAACTGTTACCATCTTCTTACCGTCTACTGTCCAAGTAAAACTGGCAATAAATTTATATCTCTCCTCCCTCTTACGTCCCTCTATTCATAGATCCACCTGCTAACGGACCGGGCACAACCCAAAAGCGGCAAAATTGATGACTCCCCGACAATCCCCCCTTATTTCTAAAAAAAGCATCCGTTCTATATAAGCATTACTAGACCGACTCAGGATCAGAGAGCAAGCTTGCTCATTCATATTCACAGGCCCCTGCAACACCCACTGTTCTTCATCCCCTACACTCTGCACCACCAGCCCATCCCAGCCTGCACCCCCACCTGATCCCCTACACTCTGCACCCCCAGCCCAGCCTGCACTGCAGCCTGATCCCCTACACTCTGCACCACCACCCCCTCCCTCAACTACACGCCGCCTGACCCCCAGCAACTCCCTACCCCTCCCACACAACTTTCCAGGTGAGTTTCAGACTGTTGAAGCATCGGCCGCAGTGCAGGTCCAGCACAGCCGGGGCAGGGCCACAGAGCTGGGCCCATAGTGGCAGGTGTAGGCCAGGCAGAAACCTAGAGCCATGTGGGTGGCTGCATTTGTGGGCTAAGCCACAGCAGTGCAGTGCTGCCAGGAACCCCTGCAAGCTGCTCAGCACCTGAGCCATAGCCAGAACCGTACCTGCAACAGGAGCGGCTGCAGACGGGCAGGAGTGCTTCGTGGCAGCCGGGCTGGTGGCCACTTCCCGCTCCTCAGAGCCTCTGGAGAGGGTGGCTATGTAGTCTGCCTCTAGGCAAACTGTGGGCGCTCTCTACTGGTTGGCCCCCATAACCTCATGGGTCCTGGTGTAACCGCACCACTTGTACCATTATAGCTATGCCCCTGCGACCAGGACTGTGTTCAGGGTGTTCTACCTCCCCATATTGTGCATGAATCCAAGTACAGGTTCTGTGCATCACCTGCTGATGACGGATGCCATGTGTCTTTTTTGGGAAGCAGAAGGCTGTGTACAGTGTGCCTTGTGCCTAGGGTGACCAGATAGCAAGTGTGAAAAATCGGGACAGGGGGTGGGGGTAATGGGCACCAATACACTAACTCCTCGCTTAACGTTGTAGTTATGTTTCTGAAAAATGCAACTAAGTGAAACTATGTTAAGCAAATCCAATTTCCCCATAAGAATTAATGTAAATAGGTGAGATTAGGTTCCAGGGAAATTTTTTTCACCAGACAAAAAACTATATATACATATACACACTTACACGCACAGTATAAGGTTTAAACAAACAATTTAATACTGTACACAGCTATGATTATTGTGACGCTTGGTTGAGGTGGTGAAGTTAGAGGAAGAGGGAGAGAGTAGGATATTTCCCAGGGAATGCCTTACTGCTAAATGATGAACTAGCATTTGGCTGAGCCCTCAAGGGTTAACACATTGTTGTTAATGTAGCCTCACACTGTACAAGGCAACACGAATGGAGGGAGGAGAGATAATATGGCAGACAGAGACAGAGACACACACCCTGTGTGTGCCAGAGAGAGAGAGATGCACATTGTCCCTTTAAGTATCCTGACCCCACTCTAAGTACATTGCCTTTAAAAAAATCAGGAAATTGAGACAGCAGTTGCAGCCAGCAAGCTCTCTTGGTCCTGAGCCCTGTCCTGTCCCCACCCTGCTCTATATGGAGAAAGCGGAGGGCAGTAGGGAGGTGAAGGACACCCTGACATTAGCCCTCCTCTTCCCCCCTTCCCTGAACAGCAAGCAAGAGGCTCCTGGGAACAGCTCCAAGGTAGAGGTGAGAAGCAGCACATGGCAGTGGGGGGAGGGACAGCTGAACTGTTGGCAATTGATAGCCTGCTGGGCGGCTGCCACACAGGGAACTTNCATAAGTTTGACCTCAACTGTATGCAACGTCTTGGAACAAATTTTGAAAGAAAAAGTAGTTAAGGACATCGAGATAACCAGCAATTGGGATAAAATACAACATGGTTTTTATAAAAGGTAGATCATGCGACCAGATCAACCTAATCTCTTTGAGAAGATAACCAATTTTCTACACAAAGGAAATGCAGTGGATCTAATCTACATCGATTTCGATAAGGCATTTGATACAGTTCCACATGGGAAACTATTAGTTAAATTGGAGAAGCAGGGGATTAATATGAGAATTGAAAGGTGGGCAAGGAACTGGTTAAAGAGGAGACGATAGTGGATCATATTGAAAGGTGAATTATCAGGCTTGAGGGAGGTCAGTAGTGGAGTTCGACAAGGATAGGTCTTGAGACAAATCTTATTCAATATTTTCATTAATGACCATGGCACAAAAGTGGGAGTGTGCTAATAAAATTTGCAGATGACACAAAATGGAGAGGTATTGCCAATATGAAGGAGGATCAGAATATCATACAAGAAGATTTGGATTTGGACCTTTAAAACTGGAATCATAGAAATGGGATGAAATTTAATAGTGGAAAGTGCAAGGTAATGCACTTAAAGACTAACAACAAGAATTTTTTCTGTAAACTGGGGACATATAAATTGGAAGAGACAAAGGAGAGGAAAGGCTTGGGTGTATTGGGCGAGCACAGGATGACTATAAGCCATTGATGTGATGCGGCCATGAAAAAAGGATAATGCAGTCCTAGGATGCATTAGGCAAGGTATTTCCATTAGAGATAAGGAAGTGTTAGTACCATTATGCAAAGCACTGGTGAGACCTCATCTGGAATACTGTGCAATTCTGGTCTCCCATGCTTAAGAAAGGTGAATTCAAACTGCAACTGGTGCAGAGAAGGTCATCTAGGATGATCAGAGGAATGGAAAACCTACCTTACAAGAGGAGACTTAAGGAGCTTCGCTTGTTTAGCCTAACCAAATGAAGACTGAAGGAAAATATAATTGCTCTCTCTAAATACATTGGCAAGATAAACACAAGGGAGGGAGAGGAGTTATTTAAGTTAAGGGCCAATGTTGACACAAGAACAAATGGATATAAACTGTCCATCAAGAAGTTTAGGCTTGAAATTACATGAAGGTTGCTAACCATCAGAGTAGTGAAGTTGTGGAATGGCTTTTCAAGGGGACAAAAATTCTAACTGTTTTCAGAACTGAGTTTGATAAGTTTATGGAGGGGATGGTATGATGAGATTACCTACAATGGCATGTGACCCTGTTGCAATTGCTAGTAGCAAATATCTCCATCAGCCAAATATGGGACAATAGATTGGGAGGACTCTAAGGTACCACTGTGAATTCTTTCTCAGGTCCCAGGTCTTGACTGGTGGGTCTCACTGATATGCTCAGGGTCTAACTGATCATTGTATTATGGGATGGGAAAAGAATTTCCCCCCAGGTCAATTTAGTAGAGACCCTGGTGGGTTTTGCCTTTCTCTGCAGCATGGGACAAAGGTCACTTGCTGGTTTGAAGTAAACGGTGGATTCTCTATAACTTGAAGTCTTTATGCTTTGAGGATTTCAGTAACTCAGCTAGTCTATTACAGGCGTGGGTGGCTGAGGTTCTATGGCGTGCGATGTGCAGAAGGTCAAACTAGAGGATCGCCATTGTCTCTTCTGGCCTTAAAGTCTATAAGTTCCTCTTTACCGATTAAGACAAGGTTTAATTACAGAATTCTCCTGTGTTGGTTGCAACACTTTTTGACTCAGGAAATTGTCATCTATAATGTTTAGAAATTCCAAGGATGTTTTAGTATTGGCAGCATGAGATCTCTACCACATGCCACTCAAACTGAAGTCCCCCATGATCACACAGGCTTTTTCCCCCCACACTTATAGATAGGTATGTAAGGAGGCAGTTATCCTGTTCCCTAATGTGATTTGGCGGTCTGTAGCAGACCCAATTACTGCCCCATCTTGTGCTTTATCTGTTAGAACATTGATCCATAAGCATTCAAGATCATTTTCTTCCAAGTAATCAGTGATTAGGAAACAGGTAATGTCATTTTTGACAAAGAGTGCCACTCCGTCTCCCCTTTTGCGCACTCGATCCTTCTTAAATAGGTTATAACCATTGATCTTAACATTTGACTCATCCTACCAGGTTTCAGTAATACCAGCTAGATTGAATTTATGCTAATAAATGAGCAATTCCAATTCCTCTGTTTGTTACCCATGCTCCTAGCATTGGTGTATAAGCAATTCAAGTATTTCTTCTCTTAGTGTCCTTTGGTTCCTTGATTAATTTTGTTCTCAACATCTTTATTTTGTGCTGAGTGCTCGTATGTTACCTCTTTTTACCCTCCCCTTTTGTTTAAATGAATAGTTTAACACTCTTCACACTACTCTAGCCAGCCTGTCCCCAAGAGATTGGTTCCCCTTCTACTGAGATGGAGGCCATCCAAACTGTATAGCCCCCTCTCCCTATAGAAGCCAGACCAACGTTCCACAAAACTAAAAGCCACCACCACTTACCTAGCCAGTGGTTCCTTCGCTTGTGGGACAGTGAGGATCTTAGAGAAGATTGCTTGGACATTCTTCTTCAGCATGCTTCTGTGTTCCCTGAAGTCATCTACTATCTGGAAGATATCCCATGACATACTGTAATTATTACCTAAATGAACCATCACCAATGGATCCTGGTCTGTCAGCTTCAGAAGCCTATCCAATCTTAGAGTGATATCTCATGTCTTGGCTCTAGAAAGGCAGCACACCATCCTGTTGACCATCTATCCGTTGCAGAATTTCTTTTGGTTCTTCTGAATATTGAGTCTCCAAAAAGAAACGTCCATCTGCCTTGGATGCTTGGAAAATTCTTTGTGGGCAAACTTGATTTTCTTACAGGTTGGGCTGAGCTGACATCCATGCGTGTCTTGTACATTTCTCCATTCCCGTGGACCTACCGGATCTCAAGAGGTATCTTCAAAAGTTTCCACATTGAGGACATGGTATCGATTTAAAACTTCTAGATGTCTGGAATTCCTCCTGATCCTCTACTCCAGTGGTCCCCAACCTTTCCGTGTGGCGGGCGCCAGATGATTAGCCGCCGAGGAGTGTGACCACCAGACAAGCAGACACCAAAATGCTGCCGAGACGTGGCAATGACAAGAAGCATCACCGTCTAAATGCTTCCAACAAGCAGTGTCATCAAGAGGCATCGCCACCGAAATGCTGCAGAAAATCAGCGGGATTTCGGCGGCAGTGCTTCTTGATGTTGCTGCTTCTCAGCGGCATTTCGGCAGCTGCTTGTCTGGTGGCCAGTAAGCGGGCACACATAGATGCCCCGGCAGGCGCCATGGTGCCCACAGGCACCATGTTGGGGACCCCTACTCTACTCTCTGGTGGCCATAGCATGCCAATCTGTCTCCAGCCATGTAGAATACTGCTATGATCTCTTGCCACTAGTGGTTATGAACTGCTAGGCTTCCTTTCTGACTTCCTCTCACTCCAAATCCTTGGTGGCCAGCTCCATTCTTCCTTGAACCTGGTGTACTGGTGGTTCCTGAAACTAGCTGTCTAGGAACTCCTCAGCTTCTCTAATTCACAGCTCCTCGAATCCAAGAATTTTTCTTCCAGCACAGCCACTAAATTGGTACTTCAAGCACACGAAATTCCTGCTGTCTTCAGGCAGGAAAGAGTACATGGCACATCTGTTGCATGTCACCACTGTTCCATTGCTAGCTATCTTTCCAATTTCACCCATTATGAACTAGACTCTTCCATTAGGAGATTAAAAAAGGGACTTTCCCAGGCTCACACCTGAAATTCATATTCAGATACATCTTTGGTCACCATCCACCTAGAACACTGCGCATTTTGGAGGTTTGTCTATGATCCCAGTGTTCCCTTTTTGGATGATAGACAAGACACACAATCTGGATCTTCACACTTCAGAAAGATAATCTCTTTCAAGCCTCCCCTAAAACATGTAGTAGTGATGGAGAAGATCAATCAGTACTATGTTTCAGCTCTGTGGCACCACAGTTGTGAAGAGAAGTCACTCCAAGTAATAATAACCCATCATCAGCGATGTGACAAATCTTTTACTGTGCTGAGACACTATACAGGCTGATAAAAGAGCTCAAATATGATGTGGGAGTGGTCTTTTTATTTTACTGTTAGCATCCACTATGGACAAGATTCTCCTCTCAGAGCTGTGGTGGAGAGCAACTGCTATACTCTGCTTTCTTTGCAAGTGCAGGAATGGAACTTCCACATTTGGAGGGGACAACCCGATATCATTAGAGTGAGCATGCCTTATGATCCTATGTAAGGAATTTTGACTTCTTTCTTTGCAGAATCAAAAAAGAAGGGTAGCGTCCTGGATGCTTTAGAAAAGTAAGATTGCATCTACCACATTGGAGATACTCTTCAGTTCACTTGTTCACTTGTGTGGAAACAACAGCACCCCTCATAATGTGCCATGATCACTTAGAAATGATGTGATTTGCTACCTATCAGCCGTGAAACAGTTGCTTTAAATTTATGTACCTAATTTTCTCCACATTTCTGAATATTTTGAAAAGAAAAAAGCATATGTAATATTTTCATTACCTGGGCCAATTCTTCTTTTCTTAACATGCATCTCTCTATCTTACCTATAGACCACCTATCACTAAGGCTATGATTTTGGCATGGAAATTTTTAGTAAATTTCATGGCAGAGGTGCAGGAAAAAAAATGATAAGTCAGCAAAAGGGGAGAAGCGCCTTGAAGAGTGAGCTCACCTCAATGGTGAAGCTGGTCATATGGGGCTAGGCCTGGCTACCCACTATGGGCATTGTGACTCAGTGCATGGGGTTGCAGCACCACTCAGGTTTGCCTCATTTGCCCATCCGTCGATGGAGTCAGAGAGGCGGACAAACTGAACGTAAAGTTATATGCCTGCAAGTCACCAGGGCCTGATGAGATGCATCCTAGAATACTCAAGGAGTTAATAGAGGAGGTATCTGAGCCTCTAGCTATTA
>NC_133774.1:15803320-15860703 GCF_003597395.2 Chelonoidis abingdonii
GCGCAATCGTGGCCACGCCAAAAAGACACAAAAGGGCCTCTCTGCGTTGTTGCCTTTAAGCTTTTCACAACTTGATTCCCGAGTGCTTTACTCGCATTAGTAGCCCTCCCCTCAAACCACACACGGTAAGAGCCCCAACTCCAGCAACCCCCACTTCACAGCGCATTGCGATAAAGAGCAGAAATTGAATTCAAGTGGGAAATGATCCATATGCTTAAGCACGTTGTATTCGGAGTATTACTGTTATCAAATTACAGCTAACAGGAGACTATTAATGTGCAATGCAACGCCATAGTTAGAGGAATTAACATGTGGCTCTATTTGGTTTAGAATGGATTCAGGAACCCATGTTTGCATCAATGGATTGATTAGGCCCTCGTTTTCCCATCTCACTAACCCTTGTATGTGGCTTCTGTTTAGAGATTTTCATCACCTGCCCATTCACATGGATTTCTGAGGCTGGCTTTCCTTGGAGCTTGTGCTTAGCTCTGCTAATACATCCCTGCTATAACCTGTGTTTGTTTGGTGCGAAAAACAAGAATGTACTTTCTAACTATAGGCAACTAGAAGAGATTTTTGGATGAATGAGAATGAAAATTATGACTATTTTGTGGGGGGGAATAGGGACTGTCCTTTCTAAATGGAGACAGAATATTGGGGGGTGGGAGGAGACTTTTCTAGTTACCACCAAAGAATATATTTAAATAATGCCTAGAATTTAATATAGCCCTCTAGATTCATAGGCTATTTTCCAGATAGGAATAAAATGAGGCACAGTGAGATTAAGTGACTCATTGAAGGTCACAGAGCCAAGAATAGCTATTATGATAAAAAAAAAAAAGGTGTTTGTACACAGTACATCTCTCTGTGTAAACAGCAAAGTGATTTTCACCAGCTCTGTGTAAACATAGTTGTATCATATTAACTGTAACAGTATAAAGCAGTAGAACCTTCCTAGTGTGGACACAGTTACACCGGTATAAATGTGCTTATAGTGGTATAGCTAGTCCTATTTTGTGAGGGAAATACACTACACTGGTAGAAGGAACTTTTATACTGGGATGGCTGTTTCTGCACTAAGGGTTGTAGTGGTATAGCTATACTGGTTAAACCAATATAGTTACATCAGTCCAAATACTGTATCTAGAGGAGGTCTTAGGGTTGGATTCTGCCACTCTTGTTGGCAGTGAGTATTACCTTATTCTGTGAGTACTCTCAGTGAACTACCCTGGAGTAAAGTATGGTAGAATCTGGCCCTTGGGGAATCCTCAGAGAACTTTTAACATCAACAAAGTGTCTTTTCTAAGATCTGCCCTCATAACAGACACTTTTTCACACAACCTTCTGGCTCACAGAGCTGAATGTATTTGTTGGCCAGACTTGGTCCTCTACACCATCTGGAAGCATGGAGAGGACATCTGTGATGTCAGATTGCCAGGTAAAGGAACGGGTTCACTAGGAGCACATTCTGCGGATTCACAGATTTAGCAGTATTCCTTCCACCTCGCTTGGTAAAACACTTGAGTGGAATGGCTTTGGTTCAGTACACTGCATAGTCATATTGTTTCCAAGGCTGGATTAAGATATAGGCACATTAGGGACATGCCCTGGCCCCTAAATCCTGGAGCCATGTGATGGTGATAGAAGCGCAACAAAAAATATGTTTCTAGCCTTCCTGGTTGCAAAGAAAAGCTGAAAAACATGACCCGGGTGTAACCAATGCGGTGACATCACCCTGAGTCTGCAGACAGCATGAGTCTCACTCTGAAACCTGGTGCTCAGGGCAGGGCCCTGCTGACACCACTCCAGCAGCTAGGCCTGGGGTTTGTTCCTCATTGCCACTCCCTTAATGGATCTGCTGGGGTAATACATTGCAGGCCTCCATGTGGAGTGGATTAACCCAGCCCCAACTGTTTCCTATGGCATCATTTCTTCAGGAGCCCAGGTTCAGACTATGACTGTAGCATCCCCACTCTCCCAGGGCAGCAGTCAGTTTGTGTCTCTCCTGCAGGCAGGCAGACAGCCTGGGTTTCTCTACCCTGAGGCATTACGTGATGTTGGAACATGGTCTAGAGGAGCTGTGGTAACAAACACAATGTTAAATGCCTCGTGTAGGCAAGGGGCTATCGTGGTTAACATCCTATCAGCTGGTCCTGTAGACCCAAAGATCACCCACAACCAGCTACTATGACATTAATGAAACACAATAGGGCCCCTCTATGCTAAGTTGCGTTTATCATCATGTTAATTACCACAAACTCTACAGGGTTTTGTTCAAACAGGATGTAATTTCCCCTGGCAGACAAACGCCCCTTGATTACACACCCTCCCTGGAAGGGCAGATCTCCACACTCCTGGGTCCCTTCACTCTGTCTCCTACAGCCACACGGGTGTCTCCTGCATGCTGGAGGTGTGGGGTCTTCCAGGGTTTTCTGGGGTGAGGATGCTCCTGACAGTACTCAGCAGTGAGTATGAAGGCTGGCTGCTGCTGAGCATTCACGGTAGCAACACTGCTGGTGTTGAGAGACAGCATCAGTGGGCTACCATGAAAATTGAAGCAGCCATGAACCACTGCAGTAATTACTGAGGTGGCTGTAAGTCAACCTAACATAGGTCAACTTAAGTGTATAGTGTAGGCATGCCCTTAGTGAGGTCTCTCTCTCCTTCTTTTTCATGATCATCTGCAGCTCCAGGTGACCAAGCCCAATTTAAGCCTTGGAACCCAGGCTGTCATGCAAGGTTTGGGAAGCAAACAGTATGGTTTTCTGCACTATTTTAACATTGGATGATTGATCTTGGATACTCTTTCTTGAGTAGCACTAAAAAGAATGCTCCATGCATGACATGCGTAAGAATGCTCCATGCATGACATGCATTGGCTGCCGTTCCAGGACAATGTCTTGAGAATTCTGTTGGAAACGTGACAGGGCCTCAATGAGTAAAGAGTGGAAAATAAATATCAAGGTCCTGAGGCTGAAGTCACTGGGAGTTATAAGTCTCAGGATCAAGTCCTGAACGGGAAGTGTCCCATGTACAGTAGCAGAACTACATATAAACCAGCGCAAATGATATTTCACATGATATTTCTGGCTTACAAGATGCACACACATAGATCTCTAACACACACAGTCAACACATCTGGGTGCACTGCGCACAACAGTAAAACATCTGGAAATGCTGTACAATAAACAAGGCATTCCCATGCAGATAATCCATTGTTGAAAGTGAAAGCTCACCACAGAAATCTGTAGGGTGGATTTCTTATTTTACTTGGAAACTATTTAAATATTTGAATATTAGAGCAACACAATTACCACTCGAGTCACTCCAGCAAACTAGTCAGTAACAGTGATTGCTTTAAGGGAAATCCATTTCCTGTTGGCAACATTCAGGACAGGAACTATTGAATAAACTAAGCTCTCCCACTCTGTTCCTTTGTCTTCAGCACTGAATCTGAGGATATATCTGATCCTCAAGCTAAATGAACACTACAGATCTGTCTACACTGGGGCTATTTGTACTGGTGTAGCCACACCAGTGTAGCTGCTATGGTGCAGATATATGATACTGGGGTGGCTTACCCTGGTTAGAATTGATGTAACTACCCCAGTGCAAAACTCTTCAGTAAAGACATGCCCTGAGAAAATTGTCAGGTTTACATCTGACATCATTTATAAACCAAGGTCTGTATTGCAGGAAGAGGAGGAGGAGGAAGGATAATCTTATGGCTAAAGGATTGAACTGTGACTCAGAAGACCCGGGGGGCTATTCCCAACATTGACACAGACTTCATGTATGACATTGGCCAACTCACCTCCCTGTTCCTCAGTTTCTCCTTCTGTGAAATGGTGATAACACCACTTCCCTAAGCATGGGTCTATTGAGACGCTGTATTTATTCTTTTGAAATACTCTGATGAAAGGCGCTGGGAGAAATGCCAAGCAGTACAATTACTTAAGGAACCTACTAAAGAGTCTCGGTGAGGTTTTAAAAAATAGATGCTTACAGGAACCACACTATATGATCTCATCATTACAGCTGAGTGGATACATCCAATCCCCCTCAAATTTGGGTGGAGATGGGTGTTCAAACTCTGAAGTGAGATGAGCTTTGCAAATGGCTGGGATGGTGCAAAGAATGAAAAGTTTCTATGAAATGATGCAATTCCATGGCAAGGCAATGACAGACCTGACACTTCCTCGAGTGTCCCTCTCTAACATGCCCAATCACGGTGGTGTCTGCAATGTTATAAAATTGTATTAAGCAAATCAGATGTTTGCTATCTTGGCCAACACACTAGGGATTGAACCAGGATCTCCAGAGCTGAAAAAGTAATCTGCTACAGCTTGAGCTAATGCTTTCCAGCTGGGACTGTAACAGACTCATGTCCTTTGTAGACTGGCTCCAAGGGGGAACCCAGTGAGGTACACAACATTCTGACACTCAGAGCATGGCTACACTTGCAGATGTAGAGTGCCAGGAGTTAAACCAGCCAGCGTAGACAGCAGCAGGGAATGCACTGCCATGTGCTCATACTGTCAACTGCAAGCGCAGTGGCATGGCTACATTTGTGGCACTTGCAGTGGCATTGCGAGCGGTGCATTATAGGCAGCTATCCCCACAGAGCTCCTCTTCCCATTCTGATGCTGCGGCTTGTGGGAAGGAGGAGGGGAAACGCGGGGCATCCTGGGTCCTGTCCCAATGCCCCATGATTCATTGCTTCACATTTCAGCAATCCCTGTGTTTCCATCCACATTTGGCACCATCTTCCAACGATTTTTGTATTGCATGCTCTGTCTTCCCTTTCAGTCTGCAGAATGGATCCCAAACCGCTGAGGAATATGTTGATGGGTCTTGCCAGCACGTCACAAATTACTGTTGAGTTACTCGTTAAGCTCCAAAGTGACAGTGAGGAGTCTGACGATGATGTCGCCATGCATAACGCACACAACACAAGATTGCTTGTGGCATTCGTAGGCATGCTCACCACCATGGAACGCCGCTTTTGGGCTTGAGAAACAAGCACTGAGTGGTGGGATCACATCTTCATGCACATCTGGGACGACGAGCTGTGGCTGCAGAACTTTCGGATGAGGAAAGCCACTTTTATGGGACTTTGCGCTGAGCTTGCCCCTACCTTGTGGTGCAAGGACGCGAGATTGAGAGCTGTCCTGCCAGTGGAGAAGTGCATGGCAATTGCAGTCTGGAAGCTGGCTACTCCAGATAGCTACCCATCGGCTGCTAACCAATTAGTGGTGGGCAAGTCTACCGCTGGAATCGTGTTGATGCAAATGTGCAGGGCCATTAATTGCATCTTGCTCAGAAGAACAGTGACTCTGGGCAATGTGCGTGACATTGTGGATGGCTTTGCACAAATGTGTTTCCCTAATTGCGGAGGGGTGATAGATGGCACACATATTCCAATTCTGGCACTAGACCACCTAGCCACCGACTACATAAATTGGAAGAGGTATTTCTTGATGGGTCTCCAGGATCACCGTGGGCGTTTCACGGACATTAATGCAGGCTGATCTGGAAAGGTGTATGATACACACATCTTTCAGAACACTGGCCTGTTCAGGAAGCAGCAAGCTGGGACTTTCTTCTGGGACCACAAGATCACCGTAGGGGAAGTCGAAATGCCCATTGTGATCCTTGAAGACCTTGTCTACCCTTTAATGCCATGGCTCATACACAGGGAGCCTTGACAGCAGCAAGGAGTGGTTCAACAACAAGCTGAGTTGGTGCAGAATGACTGTTGAGTGTGCTTTTGGACCTGGCCGATGACAACATCCCTACGGTTATAGCCGTGCGCTGTACTCTCCATAATGTTTGTGAAGGGAAGGGTGAAAGATTCACTCAGGCATGGACCACAGAGTTTCAACACCTGGAGGCTGAATTTGAACAGCCAGAGACCAGGGCTATTAGAGGGGCCCAGAGCCGGGCTGTAAGGATTATGGATGTCTTGAGGCACCAATTTGATGCTGAAAGTCACCAGTAATGTTTGGTGCCCTGCACAGGAGCGTAGTGCAGTGGTTCCAATGCTAGTAGGCATCTGTGTTTGCTCTTACGATGCACTGACGAGCAGTGCCTGTTGCTTTCCTGGGCTACGCTATCTTTTACTTAATGCTAAAGAATGTTTCCAAAACCAAAAAATTCATTTATTGAAAGGAAACACAACTGCTGGAGAAACACACATGGCATGACAGATCTGTGCTGTGTGGGAGGAGGGAAAGGGCGGTGGTGGGGAACGGAACAGTCACAGATTTGCAAATGTCCTGTTATCATATTCAGCCTTCCTGTCTGGAGTGCTGTGCAATGAGTGCTGCATTTCAGGCTGGCTAAAATGTATGGTGATGGGGGTTTGCTCCATGGTTTGTTGCTGGTGATCCGCATTCTCCTGCTGGACCCTCCTTTTGGTCTCCTGCTGTTACACCCCAATGGCCCCCTCCTCCTTTGCACCCTCGCTTCCGCCTTCCTCCTCCTGGCTTGTTGAATTGCACTGTGCTATGGTCATGGCCCCTTTCTATCATGACCTTTGATATCTGCCCATAGGTATCATAATTCCTACGGCTGGGACTGGACAGCTTCCTCCTCCCAAACACTGATGAGTTCCAGCATCTCGCCATTGCTCCATACTGGGGATCGCCTGGCGCATGGAGGAATGGTCACCTGGAAAGATGTGCTGAGAGCACTCCACGCCTGGCTGAGCAAACAGGAAGCGGACTTTCAAAATTCCCAGAGAATTTAAATGGAGGGTCTGACGGTTGGTCACCTGAGGGCAGGGCAGTAGACTTCAAAAGTGATGACCAGAGTGTCTAGAACAGGCATTGTGGGATATTTCCTGGAGGCCGATCAGAGCACATTAATAGACCAGGGTGTCCACACTGGGACCATGCCGCTCCAGCCGGGGTGCAGCAAGCTCTATGCTAGTGGTTCTCAAACTTTTGTCCTGGTGATCCCTTTCACATAGCAAGCCTCTGAGTGCGACCCCCCTCAAATAAATTAAAAACACTTTTTTATATATTTAACACTATTATAAATGCTGGAGGCAAGCAGGGTTTGGGGTGGAGGCTGACAGCTCACAACCCCCCACGCAATAACCTCGCAACCCCCTGAGGGGTCCCAACCCCCAGTTTAAGAACCCCTGCTCTATGCTGCCCGTGGAGGTGGATTACCAGGGATGCTCCAGACACGGAGTCCAGGCACTCTACGTGCCTTGCCAGTGTGGACACCTCAGGAGTTAGGGTCCCTGGGTCTGATTTAATGTGCTTCAGCTCACAAGTGTAGCCAAGGCCTTGGACTTTCTTCTTCATCCTCTCAGTGAAACTGTGTTTGGTACAAACTCCTTCTCACCCTGGCCCCTTCTGCCACCTGTAGGGCAATTAGTGAAGTGAGGGAAAGCTAATACAAAGAGAAGGCTCCTACCGTTTCTTCTGAAGGTGAAGAGATCTGTGGCAAATGCTATGAATAAAAATACTAAACATTATCCTCACACCAACATTTCAGAAAGCGCTTATTCGAGACTCTCAAATCAGCAGCATTTCAAAGGGCAACTTCCATCCCTTCCTGTCAGAAGCTGCACAGTGGGTGGGTGCAGAACACAAGTGATGTCATCTAAGGCTATGTCTACACTTAAAATGCTACAGCGGGACTTCAGAGTAGACACTTCCTACCGTGATGGGAGAGGTTCGCCCACTGCTGTACATAATCCACCTCCGCAAGAGGAAGTAGGTAGGTTAACAGAAGAATTCTTCTGTCGGCCTAGCACTGTCCACACGTCGATTTGTAACTCCCCTAAGAGACATTGTCATACCGATGTTAATTTTCAGTGTAGCTCAGCCCAGAGTGTAAGGACTAGAGGATGTTGCTTTCTCTCAGGCCTAGTCTACACTAAAAAGTTTGGTCAGTCCAGCTACGTCGCTCAGGGGTGTGAAAAATCCCTCCCCCTGAGCGGCCTAGTTAAACCAGCCTAACCCTCAGTGTAGACAACTTGAGGCTGATGGAAGAATTCTTCCACTGACCTAGCTACTACCTGTCAGGGAGGAGGATTACCTACGCCAAGAGGAGAATGTTTCCCATCAGCACAGCTAGGGTATGTCTACACTGGAAGCTTCAAAGCGCTGCCGCGGGAATGCTCCCCAAGTGTGGTTGCGTGTGAGCGCTGAGAGTTAGCTCTCCCAGCACTCCTGGTAATCCACCTCCATGAAGGGATTAGCTTCCAGCACTCGGAGCCTGTCTAGACTAGCACTTTAAAGCACGCAGACTTGCTGTGCTCGGGGGTTGATTTTTCACACCCCTGAGCCAGCAAGTTAGAGCGCCATAAAATGTAAGTGTAGGCAAGCCTGTCTACACTGAAGCACTATGGTGATGCAGCTGCAGCATTGCAGCTGTGCTGCTGTTGCGTTTCAAGTGGAGACAAACCCTCAGTGTTTTGGGGCAATTACTGAGGCAGACTCTTTTTGGTTCTCTAATGTTTCATTATATCTTTCAGAGCTGGTTAGGAAATCCAGTACAACTGCTATGGAATGAGTCATGGAATTCTTTGGTTCCACAATACTTTCTATACGCAGGCCCTGTGGTTGGCAGAAGCTGGAGAGAAGCTATGTAGCCTTTTCAAAATGTAGGCCCAGATTTGGGACTTTGACCCCAGTGAGCAGGAGGTGCTTGGCTCTGGAGTTTTGGTATGGGCCTCTCTGTAACCCAGGGTTTACTAGGTTTTCTAAGTATTTGGAGAATACACGCTCGCAATTCTCTGTTCTGACTTTCACAGCAGAAAAGGAAGGAATACTTTGTTTTAATTTAAAAGGGAGGACAGGTTTATACGACAGCACAGCGCATGGTAACATCACAACAGTGAGCTCGGCAGCTGCACAAACACAGCTAATCTACCCTTGTCTAATGCTTGTAGCCACAACATAAACAGACATAGACACTGCTCGAGGTAATATAGGAGGTAAATCCATCATCAATGGCCTCATTATACTTAGCACACTGCGTCCACTTTCTGTTTCTCCCAAGCTCCAACTACACTGGGCTGCAGTTCCAGTCATGTGCACTAGTGACTTCTTGTCCTCACCATCCGGACTACACCTGGAAAACTGGATAGACTGAGAATACCGTGAGGCTGCTGAAACTAGACATGTTCCACTACATGTAAACTGAATAATGTAGGATACCAGACTGGGTCAGCCAGAGCTGGAATATCCTCTGCCTAGAAACAGGTTCTCTATGACTTAGCTTGTACTCCTGACGCAAAAGCTAGAAACTAGCCCCATAAAAGGGAGGTTTTATGTAAGTAACACTTTGAATCTACATTGCACCTTGCACTCAAGGATCTCCCAGTACTTTACATGCACTGCTTCAGTCTCACAACTGATACCATTACACCCATATTCCAGACTGGGCCAGAGAATATAATTCACTTGTCTGAGCTAACAGTGGCAGAAGCAGTAATAAAGCCTGGGAATCCTGGCTCCCAGACCAGTGGCAGAACCAGACAGCGACTCCAGCCTTCCTGTCTTCCAATCCTGGGCTCTAATCACCAATATTTCACAACCCCTAAAATTGGCCCAGGTGCAACAAATGGCCAAAACAGAGACCATTTGTGATATCCAGTTATGATCACCTTAATGGAGTCTATCTGCATTGATAGGATATGTACAGCATGAGGCCTTGATGGCCCCTAATCTGCCTGGGTTTCCCCAGCATCAATCACTTACTGATGTGCTATTGATACTTGTGAATGACTTGCAAAGTGCTGTTAATGAAGGTGATTTGGGGATGGCTTATTTTATTGTCTTCACGGAAGCCTTCAGTTTGCTGTTGAAAATGGCTTCTAGACAGTTATTAGGTTTCCCCCAGCTCTGCCTCCACATGCAGATTAGTATTATTAACAATCTGACATGGATGCATCCAAATCAGCTCCCCAACCATCAGCCAGACTGTACATCTTAATGACAAACCCAATGTTCACAACAAACAGAGGTGGGTCCACATCACAAAGCTCAGGCAATTGCAGATTTCCCCAGGGCTTCAGAGCATTCCTGATCCCTAAATGTCATGACTATAACTCATTGTTCAGTGCCATAAGAGGTATTCACCATTACATTCACACCCTTCCTTTAGGCTCGATGCCCACTATGGGCGGATCAATGACTATCATTATATACATATAATTGTACCATACCACAGAGTCATAGACTCAGAGATGTAGGGCTGGATGGGACCTTGAGAAGTCATCAAGTCCAACCCCCTAAGCTGAAGCAGGACAAAATAAACTCAACCATCCATGACAGGTGTTTGTCTAACTTGTTCCTAATAAAACGTCCAATGACAGGGATTCCACAGAGTCCCTTGGAAGCCTCTTCCACCCTTCTAGTTAGAAACTTTCCCCTAATATCTAACCTAAATCTCCCTTGCTGCAGATTAAGCCCATTACTTCTTGATCTACCTTCAATGGACATAGAGAACAATTTATCATTGTCGTCTTTAAAACATCCAGACCCTTAACATATGTGAAGACTGTTCTCATATGCCCTCCCCAAGTCATCTTTTCTCAAGACTAAACATGCCCAGTTTTTAACCTTTCCTCATAGGTCAGGTTTTCTAAACCTTTCATAATTTTTGTTGCTCTCCTTGTGTCCAATTAGTCCACATCCTTTTTAATGTGTGGTGCCCACAACTGCACAAAATACTCCAGCTGAGACTTTTTCCAGTGCCTGTTAATATAACCAGAATGACATTAGCCTTTTTTGCAACTGCATCACACTGTTGACTCTTATTCAATGTGTGATCTACCGTAGTCCCCAGATCCTTTTCAGCAGTACTATCATCTCCCCATGTTGTAGTTCTGCATTTGATTTTTCCTTCTTAAGTGCAGTACTTTGCACTTGTCTTTATTGATTTTTCTCTTGTTGGTTTCACACCAGTTCTCCAATTTATCAAGGTCATTTTGAATTCTAATCCTGTCCTCCAAAATGCTTGCAGGACCTCCCAGGTTGGTGTCATCTGCACATTTTATAAGCAAACCATTATCCAAGTCAGATGTGCACATGTCTAGCTCAAGTAACTACAAGATAAATTTGCCCTTCTTCAACCTGTCCTTTTACTATTTATGCTCACTCACTACTTCATATTTAATATCTGATTGTGAGCACTTTTGAATGCTATAACAACTGCATATGGCAACGTGGTTAGGATTGTGTGTGTTCATGAATTGCAAGCAGTAAAACAAAATATTACATGAAAATGGCTGTGCCTCACGCACACACTTAATTACTCTATTGATTATACTTATGTGGCCTCCATCACTATAATATCTGAGTGCTTCACGATCTTCAATGTATTTATCTTCACAACATGCTATGAGATAGAGCGGTGCTATTATCCCCATTTTACAGATGCAGAACTTAAGGCACAGAGACAAAGTTGCTTTCTCATGTTTCCCAGTCCCAGGCTACTACCTGAACCACCGGACCATGCTTCTTCTCTTCTAGATTAAGCTCCATAGCTGGTGTATATCAGAGTAGCACCAATTTAAACCAGCAGAGGACCTGGCTCATAGCATTTAATGAGAATGCTCTCCATTCTATTGGATTTTTAAACCAACTTCTAGAACTTAAGAGAGAATATATCCATGAGCGATGGGCGTCAGCTAAACCTCACCCTATGGGAAAGTTCTATGGAACTCAAGAGAGAATATATCTGTATTAGCAACATTCCCAAAACACTTTCAGAAAGACGAGGTATGGTGTCTTCAGCAGCGTAAGTTCTCTACAGTTCTTCCTTTTGGGGTTTAGCACTTGGGGACAGGACTCAAACTCTTTCAATTCATTGCATGTTTGGAACTAAGAGCTACCAAAGCTCAGAAGAAGCTGCTGGGAATCTAGCTGAAGGTACGCCTACTGATGCTTTTGGTCACAATCCAAGCATTTTTTCATACTTTCTGTAAAAAGAGACTACAGTTCTCAATAGCCCTTGAGTCTTTGTAATTCCCTACTCCTAAAAGCAGCTGCAGTACATAGCATGTTGCTCGGCCATTCTGATACAAATGGGAGGGGACAGAGGTAGTATCCTACTCAATCTCCTTCTCCCAATCCCTAGCTCCATTTACAATCCACACCATATCTGGATGCTTCTCCTGTGTGATCAATTAATGTTGGCATTTAAGTGATTCATCATTACGCTTCAGATCTTACACCTCATTGAGAAGACTGGCAAAGCGGCCACCTCCCAATTTCTCTCCAGTCTGTCTGTCTGCAGACTCGGGCACACAGCCCTGCCTTGTTTCACATCTGGAAGGTTTTGTCCCTCCTCCCCCCATCATAAAGGAATACAAACAAGCCTCAGCCAAATCTCACTAAAGTCAGTGGGGAGCTTTGCCACTGACTTTAGCAAACTTTGGATCAGCTCCTATTTATTTAAGGAAAGCTTCAACTCTGTTGAATTTGCTGATGCTGCCTGAAGTGCTCGCATGACGTTCCAATCTATTTGGCACATCTATTATATCAGACAATGTATTTGGCTGGGAGACATTCCTTGATGTTTGCCAGAAGAAAAATGTTGCCTTTCCCAACCCGGAAGGTGTAAAGCTATTGAGAAATTAAGTTCAACCTTTCCCGGAATGGCCTACAAATATAAATTCCTTGTACAAACCTTGCCTGCTGTTCATTAGAATTACCTCAGCTGCCTCCTTGCTCTGACAATACTCGCCTCTTGAAATATGCACCTAATAATAGTGTTTGCAAGGAAGTATCCTGGAAATTCCCTACATGTTGCCTATTCATATGACTGGCAATGCACAGACCTGTCAAACTGGCACCTTTAATCATCAGTTACTTTAAGTGAGCAGTATCAAGTCTGTGCCTGTGAAATACCCGTGATTCCCAACATAACTATAAAGGCCCGGTAGAGTTCAATATTAAAGGACACAGTTGCATTTCCTTTGATTTATTACGGGTCTTTAACAGTTGTAAAAATTGATGAAATCAGCCCTTATAGTTAGTCAGAGACTAACCTATGTTTGATGTATTGGGTCAACACACGCACTCTTAAACACTCAGATGTATACGGTAACACACACCCATGCCCCGCATGCATATTCATAGATGGATAGCATGGGTGGCCGGCTACAGTTTTTTGTGCGTGGCTGTGATGGTTGTATGAGGATTCATGTCAAGTCCCCGCAAGGCCCTAACAGTTAATGATGCCTATAAAGCCTCGTGGTGCTTTGTATGCTCAATAGGAAGTGCGCGTGCAGACAGGGAGAAACTACAAGCCCCAACAGCTGAGGATTTGAGGGCAGGACAGTTTCGGAGCTCTGCTGGGGATGAATGGTTGCCTGAAATGTCTAAGACAGTGGTTCTCAACCAGGAGTACGCATACCACTGAGTGTACGCAGAGTTCTTCCAGGGGGTACGTCAGCTCATCTAGATCAGTGTTTCTCAGCCTGAGGGGGGTAGCAGAATAGGTTTAGGGGGTTCGCAAGTGCAGGGCCGGTGTTAGGGGGTAGCAAGCGGGGCAATTGCCCAGGGCCCCGCTAAACTGTTACGTGCTTCAGAGGGGTAGCCGTGTTAGTCTGGATCTGTAAAAGCAGCAGAGAATCCTGTTTATAAGGTTAGTCTATAAGGTGCCACAGGATTCTGTTAGTCTATAAGGTGCCACAGGATTGTCTGCTGCTGTTACATGCTTGTGGCCCAGGCAGTGGGGCTCAGGTTTCAGACTCCTGAAAGGGGTAGTCGGAAAAGGTTGAGAACCGCTGGTCTAAGAAACACTTAGCACGTGGGGGGAAGCTGAGAATGCAAACTACTTGGCAGGATCATTGTCTTATTGAAGGCGATCTGCAAAGAGGGAAAAAATGCAGCTTTGTGCCCTTTTTAGGTATTTATTTTGGATTTTCATTATCGCCCGACTCTTCCTCACAGGTGCACCTCTACTCCTCGTCTGTCCCCATGCCTCACCCCAGATTCTTGGGCATCGTCCATCAACTCCACTGTTCAGGGGCTGGCATGCTTCTCGCCCTGCTCAGGGGTTCAGGCAGGCTCCACTTATCAGGGTTCCTACCTCTATTCAAGCTTAGGCTACACCCAGGGTGAGCTGTATCTCCGTTTTCTGCTTCTCAACCTTCTTTCAGACTGTTTCCACCTCCTCTCCTCTGTCTCTAATTAGCTCTTTAGGAAAAGCTCTCCAGCCAATCAGGATCAGATGTGCATGAAGGTAGCTGACCCATCATAGGCTGAAACCTTAAAGGCAAAAGCCAACACTAGGGCTTTTACCAGCATAGAAATGTCACACACACAAAAATCACACACCAAACTGACATTGCCGTAGCAGAAAAAGTTTCTAGTGCACAACTGGCCTAAGTCAAACAGCTATATGAACAGTTGGGAGAAAAAGCATCTTTGGTAAACTTTCAATGCTCTTTTCAAGTAGGAGTCAGGAAAACACATAAATCACCAGTGAAACCTCAAGCAAAGCCAGGGAAGAAGAGACTTGAAATTCCGGATGTTTCTAAGGCAAAAAACACAAGCAGCAAAACCAATGTCTTTTTAAAAGATAAAAACTAAACAACAGTTCTAGGTCTCCTTTAAAAGGGCCAGAAAAGGCACACTCTCATTTCCTTTCATCCTGAGGCAGCTAGGACAGGGGTGGGCAAACTTTTTGGCCCAAGGACCACATTTGGGTATGGAAATTGTATGGTTGGCCATGAATGCTCACGCAATTGGGCATCGGGGTGTGGGAGGGGCTGAGGGCTCTGCCTGGGGGTACAGGCTCTGGGGTGGGGCCAGAAATAAGGAGTTCAGGGTGCAGGTGGGGGCTCTAGGCTAGGGCAGGGGGATGGAGTGCTAAGGGGATGAAGTCTCTGGCTGGGATACAGGCTCAGGGGGGCTGGAGATGAGTGGTTGGGGGTGCAGAAGGTTGCTCCAAGTTGGGACCAAGGGGTTTGGAGGGCAGGAAGGGGATCAGGGCAGGGGTAGGGGTGAGGGAAGGCATCAGGGGTGCAGACGCCAGACGGCGCTTACCTCAAGCAGCACCCAGAAGCAGTGGCATGTCCCCTCTCCAGCTCCTAAGCAGAGGCGCAGCCAGGTGATTTGGCACACTGCCCTGTCTGCTGGCACCACCCCTGAAGCTCCCACTGGCTGTGCTTCCTAGCCAATGGGAGCTGTGGAGCCCATTGGCTGACCCTATGCATAGGAGCCAGAGTGGGGACATGACACTGCTTCTGGGAGCCATGCGGAGCCATAGCACGTGTGGAGCGGGGGAAGCCCCAGGCTAGATGCCAGAGCAGGGCAAGCCCCACACCTCACTCCCTGGCAGGAGCTCGAGGGCTGGATTAAAATGTCTGAAGGGCCAAATGTGGCCCCAGAGCCATAGACTGTCCACCCCTGATCTAGGAAGATTCAATCAGTCTGACAACATTATTGTCCAGAGAGATGGAAATAGAAGATTTTGCATCATAGTGTAATGGGCCAACTCTTCTCTCAACACACTGTTCCACTATAAGAGGGGTTGTTTTTTTGTTTTTTGTGTGTCTTAAGCCATGCAAACCTGCTCCCGTTAACAATGGTGGCTATAGCTATGCAACTGAAATGCCTTAGTCTTCTGTGTACTGCACCTTTAAATCTTTGAAAGCTCTCCCGGTTTGCAAAACTCAGCAGCCAGTTGCTATTCTCAGAGCTACTGCACAAAGACAAGAGGAGACTGACACACACTGTATGTTCTCCGCGGGAGACTTGGGTTTTGTTCTTTCTTGATGTTTTCCTTAGTACAAAAAGAAAACGTGTTTTAGACTTAAAGTTAGCGCCATCTCTCTGTGAATAGAAACGTCAATTGAAAACTTTCCTCCCACCAATAAGTAACAAAAATGTACACAAAAGGATCCTGTGCAGTATTGGCTGACCCCAATCAATCAAAAATCATGAATCAGGCCCCCAAAAATCCTGAGACTGGCTCATAAATCATGAGTTTTTAAACATAATACAGCAAAGTTTCTTTTTATTTGCTTCTGCTGTTGGAAACTTTGCGGATCATATTTTCAAGCTGCTCTCCACAACCACAAAGGCTAGAAGCTTAG
The DNA here is from genome assembly GCF_003597395.2 of Chelonoidis abingdonii. Classification (NCBI taxonomy): domain Eukaryota; kingdom Metazoa; phylum Chordata; order Testudines; family Testudinidae; genus Chelonoidis; species Chelonoidis abingdonii. The sequence goes on from NC_133774.1 coordinate 15,819,396, forward strand.
AGATTCTTACACTATAATGATGACCAAAGAACGTGGGGCCATAAGAAACGCTCCAAACATTGTGAGATGAAATCACAACCTGGAAATACTGCCAGCATCATGTCTTTTTACGGTATTTATGTGCAAAAAAGGATAAATCCTTTAAAATTATTCATCTAATTTGGTTTGCGGGAATACAGTCCGCTCAGAACTCTGCTCTGCAGCAGAGGGAAAAAACACACAAAACATGTCAGCGATTAAAATTCCACTTTTACAAACTTGATCTGAAATTGCCCAAAGGACATGGAAAATAGTGTGGCTTTGAAGATGCTCACATATCTCCCTGACTGCTGTGGACGCCTGCGTTTACAAGCTCCCAAGCCGTGAGATTATGTAGACTTCCATCCTCCTCATTCCCACCCCTACATGTATTCTTTAAGTAAGGGGAGAAAAAGATAAAGACAGGCTGAAGTTTATGGATGTTCTTTAGGTCAATAATTTATTGATTACAGACTTTGAGGTGGAAAGGTTGATCTTTCAAATGGCAATTGGTGCCTGCAATATTCGATTTAGGGGAAGGAAAATAATTTAAATTTAATTTTCACTTCATGTTTTGGTGGGAGAAACTCGCAGGAGAGCAGACGCCAAGGATTCTTCGGCTGGTTTAAAGGTGCGAGCAAACTGCCTTGCTTCAGAGAGAAAATTGCACTGTGGATCTACCTCACTTGGGTTTGCTCTCCCTCCCAGAAGTACAAAGGAGTTTACAAAGCCCAAGCAACTAAACACAAGCAGGTAGACTGTGCCCTAGTGGAATACAAACACTAGATCAAACATTGGCCCCCGTAATAACTGTTGGTCACTACTGACCTGGGTGGGATTTAAATCAGTGACAGAAGAGGAAGATGCTCTACCCTATTATCCAGTACAAACTGCTCAGATTTTTGTGTTACCAGGCAAATTGTTTAATGCAGGCTGTCTTTAAACAGTGTCTCATTATATAAACCAATGGCAAGAATCTGCCTGGAATACTGCATACAGCCCTGGTCATTTCACTTCCCAAAATATACAGCAGAAATCAAAGGGGTCCAGAAAGGGGGTAATAAAAGTGATTAGAGACTTGAAGGCCTTATTAATTGGGACTCAAATGATAAAGAACTAAAGGTGGGTAATGTAATTAATGCAGATCGACATGAATTTATGGCAAATAGAACTTGTCAAACTAACTTGATATCTTGTTTTGATGAGATTACAAGTTTGGTTGATAAAGGTAATAGTGTTGCTGTAATATAGTTAGATTTCTGTAAGGTATTTGGCTTGGCACTGCATGACAATTTGATTAAAAAATTAGAATTATACAAAATTAACCTGGCACACATTAAATGGATTAAAAACTGGCTAACTGATAGGTCTCAAAAATGTAAACAGAGAATCGTCATCAAGCAGGTTTGTTTCTAGGGGGTCCCGCAGGGATTGGTACTTGGCCTATGCTATTTAACATTTTTATCCATGGCTTGGCAAGAAATATAAAATCATCACTGATAAGGTTTGCAGATGACACAACATTGGAAAAGTGGTAAATAATGAAGAGGACAGGTCACTGATTCAGAGCGATCTGGATCATTTGTAAACTGGGAGCAAGCAAACAATGTATGTTTTAACACAGCTAAATTTAAATGCAAACAAAGAACATAGGCCATACTTACAGAATGGAGGATCTATCCTGGAGAGCAGTGACTCTGAAAAAGATTTGGGGGTTGGTGGATAATCAGCTGAACCTGAACTCCCAGTGTGACGCTGTGGCGAAAAGAGCTAATGTGATCCTGGGATGCATGAACAGGGGAATCTCAAGTAGCAGTAGAGAGGTTATTTTACCTCTGTCTTTGGCATTGCTGAAATACTGTGTCCAATTCTGGTGCCCATAATTCAAGAAGGATGTTGAGAAGTTGGAGAGGGTTCAGAGAAGAGCCACAAGAATGATTAAGGATTAGAAAAACTGCCTTATAGTGCTGGACAGAGCTCAATCTCTTTAGCTTAACAAAGAGAAGGTTGAGGAGTGACTTGATTATAGTCTGTAAGTACCTGCATGGAGAACAAATATTTAATAATGGGTTCCTCAATCTAGCAGAGGAAGGTAGAACATGATCCATTGGCTGGAAGTTGAAGCTAGACAAATTCAGCCTGGGAATATGGTGCTAATTTTTAACCGTGAGAGTAATTAACCACTGGAAAAATTCACTAAGGGTCGTGGTGGATTCTCCATCATTGAACATTTTCAAATTAAGATTGGATGTTTTTCCTAAAAGACCTGCTCTGAGAATTGTTTTGGGGAAGGTTTATGGCCTGTGTTATACAGGAGGTCAGATGACCACAGTGGTCTCTTCTGAATTAGAATGAGGAGAGCTCATTGAACAAATAAGCAGGGATGGGACTGAGGTGTACAATATACTAAAAGGGGTAGAAAAAATAAACTATGTCCTCTTCCATACCTCTTTCATGAGACGAGAATAAGGAGAAATTCAAGAACTGACAGGCAAGGGATATTAAACCAATAAAAGGAAATAGTCTGTTATAACATGCAGTTAACCTATGGAACTCACTGCCGCAAGTTCTATTTAAAGCCAAGAGGATTCAAAAGAAGATCAGAGGTAGACATTGATGTGCATGATGACTAAGGTCACCATTAAGGTAAAAGTCACGGACAGGTCATGGACAATAAACAAAAACTGAAAGGAGTCAGTGACCTGTCTGTGACTTTTACTAAAAGTAACTGGAGGAAAGGGGTTGGGGGAGAAGGAATGATAGCTGGACTCCCATGGGGAGGGACTGGCAGCCCAAGCCCCGCTGCAGCGGGCTGGGTACACACAGCTCCAGCTCCAGCCATGGGAGGGGCACACAGCCTTGGCTCCAGCCACTGACAGCTGAAGCCAAAGAAGTCACAGAGGTCTGGTGAAGTCACAGAACCTGTGACTTTCATGGACCAAACCATATTCTTAATGATGAGCACATGTGTGCCTCCATTATCTAGAAGGATAAAGCCTCTGGGCTTCAGGGAATAAGCCAACCACGATGGAGTTTTTGTTTGTTTTGTTTTTTTGTTTTGACAATGTGGCATCCTTTGTCTCATTACTTCAGATGCCCCTGATGCCATGGACTGATATAAACCCTCAAGTCCAACCTTCCTCTCCTCTCTGCAGAACTGACCCTTTCCAGAGATGACATCTGTCATCAGCCATTGGAGGCTGTCGGACCAAGCGGTGGTTGTGACTCTGCTGGGGCAATGTAATTCGAAGAAAGCTCCTTGGCTGCAGTATGGTAGACACTAAATCCAGTATAATACACTGTGTTGTTGTTATAATAAACTAAAGCATGTCACTCAGACCGAGACGTTCCTGCTTTGTTGAGAACATGCCGCTCACTTGCACATTGTAAAATGAGTTCAAAACCCATGAGCTGAGCCCACAAAATAGCAGGAGGTTTTTGTTTTTTTTAAATCGTATGGTTTCTAAGCCAGAGTGCCTTTGGGGCTCTTTTTGTCTTCTGGTGTCACAGTCTTTAGCTTTTTCACATCTTCAAGCTTTTCTCTACAACCCTGAGAGCTAGAAACTTACTTTTTATTTTAATGAAAGCTGAGATTTGCACCTAATCATATGACTCCAGGAGCCGGGGGCTTGAAGAGGAACTACCAAATATTGGGAGTCATGCAATAAAATCACGAGAGCTGGCAATACTGCACCAATCGCAGAAAACTCCTACCTATGCCTGAGAGACGCACTGTGAAACACAGCTGAAAACACTGCACTAGAATATTAGCCATTTCCACGTTTGGTTCAGGGAGAACTGGTGCTGAAAGCTATTTTCAGCTAAGTTCCATGAAGTAGTGTGCAGGCAGTGGTTAGGAGAGCCCAAGTGCGCTTGGTTGGTTGATAGTGCTCTCTGGCAGCCTGACCTGAACCTACTCCTACTCGTCCCAATTAGGCAAGACCCCTTTTAGCTGAAGTGTTAGAGTCCTGAACAGAGCTGAAGGATCAGGACACAAGGCCTGGGAGGTGGGAGGTGATTTAGCCAGGAAATGGGGCCTGCCTTTTCCACACAGCTCGTGGGTATCTAAAGGCAAGCAGGACAAATTGAACAACACTGACACATGAGAGCATAATGGAAACCTGCTAGGTATGGAATTCTCATTGGCCAATTATATTTCCATCATTTCTTCAGCCTGTTTTACAAAGCCTCACACAAAGCAATGGCTTATTTATAGTCTCCCCCTCTCATCACAGGCTGTATGTATAGTTAAAGTCGGCTGAAGCTCAGGGCAAACATTCCATAAATAGTTACTATTTACCCACCTATTTTGACAACAGCTTATTTCATACACGGAATTATTCCTAAGCTTTATTTGGAAGTCAGGCGTATCATTCTAAATCAACTGTGCATCGGATGGAGAAGCACTGAACAGACACACATCATAGTGAGGCTGGGCTCCTACTGCTCCCCACTAGGTTTAAAATACACCGATCTGAGGGGTGGCAAGTTTTGATCAGTCAAGGCCCACCACTCAGCAGAACATTTCAGGCAGTGGTCCGAAAAGAGTAACTCCTTGTACTGTAAAACCTGCATGAAATCTACAAAGAAACTGGAGGGCTATGGGTTCTAATCCAAAGTCCACTGACATCCATGGAAATCCTCTCATTGATTTCAGTGGGTTTTGGCTCCCTCCACCCCTTGAAAAGTCAGAGAAGTTGGCAATGGGAGGTGGAGTCTTCAAACTCTTTGGTTCAAATCTGACCCAATTTATTGCTTGGCTATGAAATGAGATGGTGGATCCACACCATTCAGACATGAATTGTTCACCCTTGGGGGAGTTCTAGCAGAATGACTAAGGCCTGAGCAGAAACATGGGCTACATGGGTACTTTCAGACAGGGTTCTCTCTAGAGCAGGGCTGAAGCACATTAGCCAGGCAACATATGGGAATCTTGCCTCATCAACACCTAGGCCATGCTTGTCCTGGAAGGAGAGGACTTCAGTTTTCAGAGATGTCAATCCAATACTTTACACCAAAACTGTGTAAGCCAATTAAATCAGCTATTTTTCTTCCTTTGCATCCATATATCTACTCCTGTTTATCACTGCTGCTCATTGTGGTATCTTTAGTGAAGATGGGACTGGCAGCGACCACTGATTTTTCTAAGGCTCTGCCTACATTAATGGCATTTCTAATATTATAGTTATAGCGCTGCACAATGGAACTGCAGATGTGTAGCACCAGCGTAAAGCCGGGTTTACACCACTGCAGTTTACTCCAATATGAATGTTCTTAATGTAGACAGGACCATCTTCTCTGAAGTATGCCACACTCCTTTTGGTACTATTAGATAGTAAGATAAATCAATCATAGAATATCAGGGTTGGAAGGGACCCTCAGGAGATCATCTAGTCCAACTCCCTGCTCAAAGCAGGACCAACACCAACTAAATCACGATAATCGTGAATAATAACAACAATAATGAATTCCCACTACCAGAAACCTGGTTCAAAGAATTACTCTCTTTTGGTCGGGAAAGAGAAAAAAATACCATGAGCTCAAATTTCAGAACAAATATTTGCAACAAGCTGCCACTCCCAGACCAGCTACAGCCCAAGCAATTGTCAGGAAATCATTTCCAAGAAATAAAATCATCCTCTGCTCATGGACTACTCAGGAAGAGAACAAGAGGCAAAATTTCCGGAATGAATTAATAATAATAATAGCAGCAAGCACTTTTCATCGGTAGATCTCAAAGCGCTTGACAAGGGCACTGTGAATTATTCATGCAGCTCTATTTAGGAACAACACTAATATTGCCTGAAGGTTCCCACAGCACTCTACTGATGTCTATGTAGAGATCACTCCCCCACCACTGAAATGCAACCGGCTCTGGGGTACACTGTGTCAGCACCTCTGCCTCAGCAATACTAACCAGGCATAGGATCTCTTAACAAAATGGAGGTGGAATATAAATTACGCATGGTGGAGGGAGCTGGCTAGGATTTTGGGGTTAGTACCACATCTCTTCTGAAAAGGGCTATAGGGGTTTTATTGTGAACACAGTCAGGATCGCTAATTTACCTCTCCCTCTAAGAGATGCCACCTCCACCAAGCACAATGTCCCCTACTGCTACTCTTGGGCATTGGGTCGATACTGAGCAAGAGGGGGAAATGCCAGAGTCTGTAGCACCAACCCCTAACTCCCTGCAGCCCCTAGGTTCCTCTTCAGTGTCTCCCATTGTAAAGCTCTGGATGATGCAAATCCACCAGGTTTCAGCAATAGGCTGCAGGGAGATTATACAGGAATTAGGGTGACCAGATGTCCCAATTTTATAGGAGAGTCCTGATATTTGGGCTTTGTCTTATATAGGTGCCAATTACCCCCACCTCCTGTCCCAATTTGTCATCCTTGCTATCTGGTCACCCTAAGAAGAATGGATGGAGATTTGAAACTGGTCACCTGCTTTGCCTGGCACTCCTTCCTCATCCACAGCCTGCCGACAGCATGGGAGAGCTACTGTTTGCCCTGACACGTTCCCCCCACATCTGAGATGATTCTTGGCCTTGCTCCTCCTGGTAAAGTGAGGAGCTGGTGGTAGGGGCTCAGCAGAGGGGCTTAGCTCTCAGCTCAGGGCACCTGTTTTGGGCAGAATGGAGAGTGTTGAAGCTGGGTGGTTGGAGGCATGGACTCATGGCAGAGAGCACACCCCCACAGCACCGGCAGGAAGAAGTGGGCAGGGCCATGCCCCTCACTTGTCTCTGTTGACTTCAGTAGACTGGAAGGTGGCTCAGCACTCCGCAGGCCAAGCCCTGAGTTCCCATGGTAATGACTGCAGCTTGCCTCTGAAGTAGTTTCTCTCCTGGTGTGTGCTGTACCATAAAACAAAGGCAGCAGGAAATTACCGTATTTGTCTGAGTTCATGAGCAATAAAAACAGAAGAGGATTGGGCTCGCCCAGTGTTTGCATGGAGATGGATTAGCCATGAGATCAACCTCAGGCATCCCAGTGCATAGCTACTGTAATGACCATGCCAGCATATAGTACGTCTGTTGCTTTTTCAGACTGAAGATCCTTTTTAAGAAGAGAAGCATCTCCAAGGATGTCATGGAGCATCGGCTTATGGGATGCAAACAGCAGCAGCAGGAAGTAGACAGATGTTTCCCGTTTAAATCTCCCAGTGTTTAATAAAGTTGTTTTGTTCTTTTTTTGTAGTAACTTAATTTTGTAAATGAACAGAGGGGACATTCTTTTCTAACTGGGGATAAAGTTGCTGGAAACGTCATCAGCCAAAGGGCAAAATAAAAGGAAGATGTTTCCCATATCTGAGTTCCAAGCCATAATCTGTGTGTACTGTCACAAGCGAGGAATGCCTGTTCAGAATTCCACATAATGCTCCCCTTATTGGGATGCTTGCTCACTGTCTGACTTCTAGATGATATTACAGGAGCAGGAACAATCCACGAGGCAAACACATGGCTAAGCATTAAGGGGTTCTCTGCTGTAACCCCATATGCTACATTCCCACCCGCAAGAAGGAAGTCTCTCTCTCATAGGAATTCAAACGACTCAGCCTTTAGGGCAGGCAGCCCCTCTAGGAAAGCAGATGGCTAAGGCTGCACCATTGCAGCTCTGTTTATCCTTGTAAATTAACAACTTTTTAGCTCTGTCGCCACCACATTGCACAGTCGTCTGTAATGCCACAGATGGGCCAAGTGGCCGGGTAGGGCTCAGATCACTCCCTCTGGCAGGAATATCCAGTGGAAACCCAAGAAGGATTCCAGGGGTGGGGCTTTCCTTCTATAGAATGAGCAGCAGTTCCAAGCCCCACAGACTGCCCAGATGGGTAGCATCTGCATACACCATTCCCCACAGTTTGGATCCAGAGTTTTGGTTTGGGCCTGCACATAACACTGGAAATCACAGGCAAAAACCAAGACCTTGCTGCTCATGAAGGAAAAGTCTCTTTCTAGTGACTCTGTGAACTATCTTTAACTCCCAGTGGCTTGGGAAATGACCGAGGTGATCCATTATGTACTCTGAATTCTCAAACCTTGGCCTTACTGGGTCCCTACTTGTTGTTCCCTAGAGATGCTCCAGCTCCTTATGCTGCCTAGAAGGCTCTTTTTGATGTTAACTTTTACTTTGTTCATTTGGAGCTAATATGAGGCTCACGGGTGTGTGTGTGGGGTGGGGTGAGGTGGTACCAGCTACCATTCATCCCAGCAACCCAGATACATCAAAGCCTCCTCTAGAAGGGCAGGGAGCTATGGCTGGGGAATGGGATGACCAGAAGCAGGACGGTGAAGGCTAGAGAAGATTCACCTGGGTGGAAGGGAAGATACATTAATTCTTCCAAGACCCCTGTAATGCTGGGGAGGACTCCTCTTTCTAGGGATTCCAGGGGCAGTGACTGGGGGGTGGGGGTGGGGGAAGCCCTGGCAGCCTGATTCCCATGCCCCTGTATTGTCAGAGTTTGGAGAGAGCTGCTGGGCACCCCAGGGCCAGTGCCAACGTACTGGACTGGAAAATTTCTTACTGATAGCAGCACCTCCCACAATTCTCGACATCTGGGTTGCTCTGCTCACTGTTGTAGCTCCTTACAGCATGCTCAGAGTTGGCCTCTGTCCCCAGAAGCTGAGCCTGGGCAGTGAGCAGGCTGCCGCCCCTCTCCAGCCCCGCTCTCTCCCAGGCAGCTGGCTTAGAGGCATAGTCAGAGCAGTGACCAGGAGTGGCTCCGTCTCACTCTCCACCAGGGCCTGGCTGTGTGACTGTGCCAGGTTGGGGGACAGGGGGAGCCGGCACAGGGGAGGACAGAGCCTCTCCCCCCCTCAGGTAATGTGGGACATGGGTCCTGGGCTGGGGATGGGGCAGGGAGGAGACGTGGGGAGGTCACATGTCTTCCCCTTTAGCTGGTTGCCTATGGAGGCAGTTGTTTCCGTCACGGAGAAGGTGACGCACACAGTGGCCCTCTCCTGCCGCATGCTCCTCCCCTGTTCTATGGAAGCAGTGGAAGCACACTCGGGGCACTAAAAAACTGGTTACTTCCCAGGTATTGCTCATGTCTAGAGTGACCAGAGAGCAAATGTGGGGGGTAATAGGAGCCTATATAAGAAAAGGACCCAAAAATCAGGACTGCCCCTATAAAGTCGGGACATCTGGTCACCCTACTCATGTCCATTCCAATGTAAGTCTGTATGCCTCATGTACTGCCACTGGAAAGTTTTGCCCTCAGTGGTATCCGTGAGAGCGGCTCTGGTGCCCCTTGGAGTCGTGACCTCATGGTGCTGATACACAGGGCCCCGCCGCTCCCCCAGTTCCCTCTTACTGCCCGTGCTGGTCGCTAGAACTGCTGCTTGTCTTGTGTTTTCCTGCAAGTACCTCTCTCCGTGGACTCTGCTGATTTATCTAAAGTTCAAGTTTCAGGTAGTTAGTTAGTAGTGGACCCCGCTTACTAGGGTTAGCCCTTTCCCTGCACTGGGGTGTGCCTTCAAGCCATGTGTGTCGTGTCGTGTCGTAAGCCGATGCCAGTTAGTGACTTACATTCCATTGCTTCAAGTGTCGGGGGGAGGCCCACGTGTGGGAGCGTTGCAGGATTTGCAAGAGTTTCAGGCCCAGAACAGGGGAGGACAGGGACACTAGGCAAGCACACCCCTACACTGGAATGGACATGAGCAAGTGCTCAAAGAACTAGATAATTCGGAACGATCTAGAAAACAGATATGGTTTGAATTAAAATAAATTCATAAATGGATTCAGGGAAATTCAAAGCGAAAAGGTGTAATTGCTGAGTGTATTTTCCAATAGCAGCCTCAGCAACCTACTTTGCTTCCCAGGCATGTGCGCTGTGGATACGAACAGGAACTTCCCCCTCATGTGCTGCTCACTCTGCTACCTCCTTTACTGCTTCAAGTGCCTGGAATAAACTCCTTAGCTCTGAATTCCAGCCTGGACAGTATAGACACAAGCTTGCTTGACACTAGTGCAGATGTTCTCAGCCCCGCAGCCACAAAGAGGCATCAAGGGTTCAGATTGTCCTGCCTTTCCATACCAATAAAGAGGAGAGGGTCAGGGCCCTGATATGAAAAAAGGGGCTGCAGCACGAAAAGGTTGAGGACTAACGCGCCAGTGTACATTGGGGGTGGGTGACAGGGGAATAATGGATGGGGGGTCCCTGCTGAACAGGAGAAGGGAGAAATCTGCAACATGTGCCAGGTGAGGCTACGATAAAGCGGGAGACATCCTGACTCACCAGGGGGCTGAATGTATCCGCAGCTCAGAGCTCCTATACCACACTACACAGCACTGATGCATGAATAGGAAATGTCTGGTTATCCTTTCAACCTATCCCTCTTGGCTTGGGGCCTAATGGCTGCAAGTTTGGCAGCACCGTTTGAACTGGTCCTGCTGTTCACATGGCAAATTAGGGAAGCCCTTCGGGTGAAGTTTGTCCACAGACCTGTAGGCAGATGGTTTTCTAGTGCAATCTGAACTTCTAATGTGCTGAAGGCACTTCACCCTAGGAATCACAACGTAGCCAAGAAGCCAGTCTACCAGGATTTCCTGGCACCTAGGCTCTTCCCCAGGCTAGTAGCTCAGAGTGCTACAGCAAGCAGGGTCTGAGCCTGTGCATGGAGAACAGACTAGACGGCTTCCATGAGAATTTATTCCAGTCTTGTTTAGGGCACAGGTTCATCTCCCATCTTGGGGGGCTGATTATTCTTTAAAAAACAATTAGACAAAGAGAAGCTATATAAGAGGGAATGGTTGGTGTATGTAGGAAGGAACAATCAGTTTCACACATACAGAATGGGAAGAGACTGTCTAGGAAGGAGTATGGCAGAAAGAGATCTAGGGGTCATAGTGGTTGGTGTATGTAGGAAGGAACAATCAGTTTCACACATACAGAATGGGAAGAGACTGTCTAGGAAGGAGTACGGCAGAAAGGGATCTAGGGGTCATAGTGGACCACAAGCTAAATATGAGTCAGAGTGATGCTGTTGCAAAAAAAGCAAACATGATTCTGGGATGCATTAACAGCGTAGTGTTGTAAACAACAGGAGAAGGTTCATTCTTCGCTCTACTCTGCGCTAGGTTGAGGCCTCAGCTGGACTATTGTGGTCCAGTTTTGGGCACGCATTTCAAGAAAATGTGGAGAATGGAGAGGGTCCAGAGAAGAGCAACAAGCATTGCGAATTAAAGGTCTTGAGAACAGACCTATGAAGGAGCTGAAGAATGGGTTTATTTTAGTTTGGAAAAAAAGAGACTGAGAGGGGACATGATAGCAGTTTTCAGTATCTAAAAGGGTGTCATCAGAGGAGGAGAAAACTTGTTCACCTTAGCCTCTAAGGATAGAACAAGAGCAATGGGTCTTAACTGAGCAAGGGAGATTTAGGTTGGACATTAGGAAAAAGTTCCTAACTGTCAGGAGTGGTTAAACAGTGAATGAATTGCCGTAGGGAGGTTGCGTAGAAATCTCATCTCTGGAGATATTTAAGAGTAGGTTAGATAAATGTCTATCAGGGATGGTCTAGACAGTATTTGGTCCTGCCATGAGGGCAGGGGACTGGACTCAATGACCTCTCGAGGTCCCTTCCAGTCCTAGAGTCTATGAATCTATGTGTATGTGTGTGTGACACAGATACACAGTGTGTGTGTGTGTGTGTCACAAATACAACAGTGACAAGAGCAGCAGGTTGTGGAATCCCTTCATTTGAGGTTTTTAAGAACAGGTTAGACAAATAAATTAGAGCTATGGATGGTCTAGGATTTACTTGATCCTGCCTCAGTGCAGGGGGCTGGACTAAACTACCTCTCAAGGTTCTTTCCAGCCCTACATTTCTAGGATTCTATAAAACCAAGATAGTTACAGTACATAGACAAAATCCCTGTTCCCCCTTAAAGCTGATGGGCAAGTCAATGTGTTAATAAAATGAAGGGTGATCTTGCGGTTAAGGACTTTGGAGGTCTGGATTAAATTCCTGGCTGTGAAACAGGCTTCTCTCTTTGACCTTGAGCAAACCAATTAGTTGCTCTGTGCCTCAATTTCCCCATCTATAAAAGAGAGAAAATCCTTCCTTTCTCCCACCCTTTGTCTGTGTTATTTACTTAAATGGTATTTGTTGTGTATATGACAAGGGGGTCTCGATTCCTGTTGAGGCCTCTAAATGCTTGTATAACACATATAAATAAAAAATAAGCAGCAACCTGCAAACTGAATTTGCAATCACTCTGCACAGTAGCAGAGGACTACAGAAACTGATAACATTAAGCATGGGCGACACAAATGCCAAGGTAAGTTGTTTCCTTCCCTGCATTTCCTCAGCGTGGCTTCATTTCTGTCTCTCCAGTCTTCTTTCAGATTTGCTGCAATAGGTTAGAAGTGTTCAGAGGGGGATGTTAGGGGACGTGGTGCTGCTCTCCTGTCCAGTCCTGCTAAGGGGATGGAGCATAATGGATGTTTTTGCAGTGAGGGGCAGGGGAACACAAATTAGACTCCTGCTGCCAAGGTGTTTACAGAATGGAATGATGAATGGCTCCAAAGCAAAAAGTGCAAGTTTTGCAAAAACAATGAATGGGCATGTTTAACACAGCGATGTAGATCACCTAGCATCCTAAGCGGCCTATAACATTACAGTACTGAAGAATGTGTAAACGGCCCCTGGTATTGAGAGTTTAAATGTACAAATGTTCAAGTGCCACTTCCACAGTCAGCTCTTAGGTGACTGATTTTTAAAATTAAAGCCTTCATATGTATGTAATGTAAAGGCTGGGGAACAGGAGATCGGAGCTTTCAAATGAATGTAAAAGTAAGGCCTGCCCCCTTGTGCTGGTTGAAGGTTGCATGGCACTTCACTGCTCCGATGTTCAGTCCAGGATGAAGCGACCCCTCAGTTTGCACGCCGCTTGGTAAAACACTTTGGGATGAAAAGCATTAACTGGTAAGATCATTTGCTATTCTTAGGTCACAGTTTGAATCCAGACCAGGTTGGTAGTGAATGAAAATCGTCTGACTACTCTTTGGTGCCGTGGTCTTGGTCCAGGTCAGAGCAGCATCCTCATCATAGATCAGTAGCAGCCTTGCTGGCAAGCAGCGTTGAATAAGCCAAGAAATTACTGGGCATAGACAGGAGATTGAACTATCCTCTCATTGCTAGTGGAGATCTTACTAGGGTGGAGCTGTAGGCTAGAAGTGGGGACCATGAGGATTTCATAGAGTCCTGGGAGGAGTTAGACAATCACACTTGAATATTCTACGCATGTAGTCAACCTTATTCTGCTATTGCTCAGTCTGAAGCTGCTCTCTGACTAAACAGAACAGTGGTTTTCAAACTGCGGGTCGTAACCCAGATGGGTCGCGGCAGCTCTGGTCAGCACCGCTGACCGGGCCGTTAAAAGTTCCATCACCAGTGCTGCCTCATTAAGCCAGGCTAGTTCCAACCTGTTTTGACGCTGCGTGGTGTCCCAGAAGCGGCCAGCAGCAGGCCCGGCTCCTAGGTGGGAGGGCCATGGGGCTCCATGCGCTGCCCCCACCTGAGCATCGGCTCTGCATTCCCATTGGCTGGCTCCTTCTGTACTGGAGACATCTGCGTATAGAACAATCTTTAAAAATTGGAGAAATAAGTCAGTTTATCAGAATATTCCTGAAAACAAATCAAAGTGTCATACATATGTGCCTATGGGCGAGAACAGTGTGGAGCTGCTTGCGTGCTTCCGCCTAAGAGTCGGACTTGCTGCTGGCTGCTTCCAGGGCACAGCACAGTCCGCGGTGCCAGGACAGGTGGGACCCAACCCCACACCCCAACCCCTTGTCCCAGCCCTGATCACCCCCCTCAAACCTGGAGCCCCTCCTGAACCGCTAAACCTCTCATCTCCGGCCCCAGCTCAGAGTCCTGACCCACTGCCCGGAGCCCCCCCAACCTGGAGCCCTCTCCTACACCCCAAGTCCCTCATCCCCAGCTTCACCCCACAGCCAGCACCCCCCAACCCAGAGCCCTGACCCTCTCCTGCACCCCAACCTCCTGCCCCAGCCGAGCCCTCCCAAATACAGAACCCCCTCCTGCACCCCAAACACCTCATCCCCAGCCCTCCCCAGAGCCTTGACCCTTTCCCACACCCCAACCTCCTGCCTCAACCCATAGCCTCCTAAACCCAGAGCCCCCTTCACCCCAAACTCCACCCCAGACCCTAAACCCCAAGCCTAGAGCCCTGACTCCCTTCTGCACTGCAACCCCCTGCCACAGCCTGAACCCCTCCTTTCTGGCCTCACCCTGCAGCCCTCATCCCCGCACCCCAGTCCTGAGCCCCTCCCACACCCCAAACCCCTCATCCCCAGCTCCATTGGGTCACAGGCATCAACAATTTTCTTCAACTGGGTCACCAGAAAAAAAGTTTGAAAACCACTGAAATAGAGGGCTCCCATTTCCCCCAGTGCTGTCAAATCTGGCACCTTTCAACAGCACAAATATTAATTTAAGAAAGATTGAAGTCTGCCATTGAGTTTGTGAAGCCATTCGGTGAAAACGTCATGTACAGCTGAACATTTTATCAGCCTTGCCAAGTCTCGTTCATTCTGGATTAATTTTAAGGCAGTTTTTAAAGTGATGATGAAGGATTAATGCAGTGTTTCCGTAGCATTTAAAATCTCTCTCTCTTTAAATCTTTCATTCAAATTGTCCCAGCTTGGCTATTCTGGAGTGTATTTGATTTGTGACTTGGAGCGATTCACTGATAATGACACTTTCATTTATCTGAGTGCTTACAAGTGAATGTACAGTGCGTGGGTGGTTACAATGCCTTCCACTTCTAAGCATGGATACTTGAAAAAATTCATTTGCAATAAAACCATATAAACCTAATCCAGTATATGAAAAGCACCTGTCCAGAAACAGCATAGTTATATGGGGAGAGGATGCTGTGCAGTCGCAGCTTCACACCAGTGGTAGGAAATTCCCTACCTATGGGCTGATTGCTAGTGGCATGCAGGAGAATGGGCATGAAAGGGGCACACAGCAGTGTCATGCTAAAGTCAAGGAGCTGAGGAAGGTGTACCAGAAGGCAAGGGAGGCCAACTGGTACTCTGATGCAGCGATGAAGACGTGCCACTTTTATAAGAAGTAGCATACCAACCTTGGCGGTGACCCCACCGTTCCTAGAGCTCCCAGCGACAAAGGGTGACCAGTCGCACAGTGAGATAGCTACCCACGATGCAACACTCTCTCTGTCGATGCAAGAGCAACGACTGTGGACGTCCTCGGCTGACACAAGGAGCGTTGTGTGGACGTGCTCCACTGATGTTACTAATGCAACTTATGATCGTTGACAAAACTTAAGTCGACTTAACTCTGTAGTGTAGATATGGCATGAGATTCTGGTAAGAAGACAGCAAGGAGGGGAGAGGTCATCTATTGAAACTGTGCGTCCAGGAGCAATAGGAAAGAATAACCACAATTTAATTTCTCATATTAAATGCAGGATTTAAATGATTTTCTATTCAGTAAAATTAACTCTAGTTCTCTGTATTGGAAACCACTGATCATGTTATAAAACCGCATGCATGTTAAAAGTCTCAAAAGAAAATCCAGACCCTCTGGGGCCAAGTGTTATGTGCAGTAAGTAGTTACTATGCAAAACAAATAGAACAACAGTCTGTGTATAGTTGTTTTTTTTTTTTATTACTACATAATAAATCTTTCACACAAAAATAATGAAAAGGATCCCTCAGTTGGTACTTTACAGATCAGAAGGAAAATCGAGTATTTGTGAACGCATCAGACAGCAGACTCCAAGACATTTCTATACCTGTATAATGCTCGGAAGCTTGAAAGAATCAATCATACCAGGACGGATTCCATTATAAACCTTGGCTTGCTCTACTGCTTCAACTCTGGATTCTGGCTCCCGCTGTTACAAACCTGCTGGCTCCATATGCACTGCATTTGAATTAACTGCACAAGAAAAGGATGGCATTGGAACCAGCACGGTTCTCGTTTACGTTAGTGCAATGTCATTATGAGGACACACTGAAATTATTACATGTGACTCCTTCATCGACTCAGTGTCTTGTTTGACCTGTCTATATCAGATTGCTGCTTTATGCTTATACAAAGTTCTTTTAAAGAAAATCAGATTCTCTCAAAGTTGACACACCAGCCAACAACCGGGAGGTCCTGGATGTCCTCAGCTACCCTGAAATCAGTGGGGGTGGAGGATGCGCTTTACTTGGCAAGACCAGACTCTCAGTGTGGTTAAGTCACTTGAAGAACTGAACCATCCAGTTAGTCTCAGAATCCACAGTTTCAAAGTGCACCGTTAGAATGACCGTTCTAAGGGCTGTGCACCTCTCCTGGCTCACAAACACTCTAGTCTTTTATTTAAAGGTAAAATTACAAATCACTACAACAAACACAGAAGCCTTCATTCCCCTTTGACTTTTGTTCAGAGAGGTAAAAAAACCAAACCACCCCAAAACGTAGCACAAACACCCATATCTTCAGTCACAGTTCAATTGTTTCCCATATTTTACACTCAAAAGAGTCGCAGCTCCTGTCTTTATGTCGCCTCTTCCCAAAACTCCCGCTGCCCGAAAGCGCTAGGAATGCCTATGCTATGCACGGCTCTTTGTACTTACAGCTTAAATTACATAGGGAAAGGAGTTTTTTGAAAACTCAGCAGTTCCATTTGTCAAAAAGGACTTTGTTTCCAAACAAGCAGGTAAAAAAAAAAAAAAAAAAAAAGCCAGCTTCTTCAGCAAAAGAAAAACGAGCACAGGAAACTCTGTTTAAAGCCACTCAGAGGATTGTGTGAGAAAGCGAATGTGCACTATCCTCCAAGTCTGTAATCAGAACATGCTGGGTCAGGCAGTGAATTGAGGGATTTGCCATATATGTGTAAGAACAAACTCCCTTATCTTTATATTTTGGCATGCAGTACACTTGATTTAGTGAGAGACTTCCGCCAAGCAGCCCAAAGTGTAGCAGGAGTTTCTGTGAGCATGTGGAAGTGAACACTGTCAGGAGTTTGTCCCAGAGACAAACAGATCCTTGATATGCAGGGGGGGGAAAAGACACTCTGCTAAAATAATGTCCACCTATTTCTTTTGGCTTTCTACCTGCAGAGAGAGTATTTTAATTGTTTTCATTACGCGAGATACACCAAAAGATAATACATTAAAAAAAAATTCATTTTGAAGCGTTCCACATTCTGTTAAATCCACACCTCTACTATAATCCCTTTAGCAGCAAAAAGGGGATTTTTAACATAAAGCTTCACCAGGGATTCCCATCGGACGCTGCTGAAAGTGCACAAACTTTTTATGTGGCATAGCTCTACTTTTACATACTTAAACACTTTTCTCTGGATATTTGTTTATGTGGTCAATTTCCAGGAAAAGCTTTTGTACAGAAGTACCATAATGTGAGTCTGTGAGGGACTTTCCTTTGGAAGCTAGTGATTCAAGCCCCACAAAGAGTATTAAACCATCAGAAGTGTTTTGACAGCTCTTCAAAAGAAAAGTCTCCCAGTTGAAAACCCTCCCCCACATACCACAGTATCCTGTCTAGAAACATCATTTGATTAAAATGTGGCCTAGTTCACTCAGATGGCATTAATATGGATATTTTAGAGACTGTAGACATTACAATGTCACCAAAACAAATGGCCATGAGAGGAGACATGGTACTGGTGAGATGAAAAGTCCATTGTAGAAAATGGTTGTGTTCACAGACTTTGACTCAAAGAAGTCAAAAGGTAATAAGAATATAAATGCCACTTCCAAATCAACTAACACCCTGTATTTTCTCTTTTCCCCGTTTCAGCTTTAAAAGCTATCAGTTTTCTTGGTGGTGGTAACATCACACTGCATGTCTAAGGCCTCATTTTCCTTGGATAAGCTCTAGGTTTTACGAAATAGAAACAAAAGTTTGCAACCAAGCTTGTCAGTTTCTCTCCCACACCACAATCTGCTCCCAGTGTGTCTGCTGCAGTCTGGTACCAAAATGTCAAAGTCGCTCTGTACAATAGTAGCAAGCTTCATTCTCACTAAGCTTCGGGTTTAGAGGGTGCACGCTGGGAGGGGTCACATATTCACACGCAGTTTTGAGTTTCTTCGCCTGTAATAAGACAGAGCAGAGCTCGGTCTCCCTCAGCCAGAGTCCATAGTAAAAAGCTGGATGTCCTGTGGGTTCCAGTACAGGGCCACAGCAGAATTGTACACCAGGGACCAGACATAGGGGATGAAGAATTCTTCAGGCTGCTCCTCCTCCACATACTTAAACTTTAGTTCTGGGAATTTCTGCAACAAGAAACAAAAGTCTGTTGAGTGAGGGTTTGCATCAATTTGTAAACCTGGAGACTGCATCAGAGCTCAAGTAAGGTGTGGTGATAAAAAGAGCTCTAAGGGAATTGAACCATCGGACCTGAAAGGAAAATACATTGAACAAGGATGATAAAGAGACCAGCCGAGTTTCCCTTTTAAATGTATGCTACATTGACACGTGCTGTATTAAGCCCTTTGCTGTTGGTTACACACCTCGCTCTGGCTGCTCAGTAGATATCCAGGAGTCACACACGAGATGGGCCATTAACTAACGCTAAGCAGATGGAACCTTATAAACATGAAAAGTTGTGAAAAGGAAAACTGTAAGACATAGAAGCCCCACGTCAACACTGCTGTCCATGCACACGGAGACCCGGCTATTTCAGTCAATACAAAAATGAATGATGCTACAATGGTCCACAGCAACTTGGGAAGAGACTCATTTTGACAGGCCCTAGGAACGTGTATGATACTTTATGATTTGATTTCAGGAATGTTCTGATAAACTGACTTATTTCTCCAATTTTTAACAATTGTTCTATACACAGATGTCTCCAGTACAGAAGCTAGCTCTCTCCTTCCAGGAAGTGTGGTCTGAGGAAAGAAGCGTGATTAGATTACAGGGGCTGGGTGCCTGGACTCCTGGACACTATTCCTAGCTTTGCCACTAACTCACTTTATGGCTTTGGGCAAGTCATTAATTTCCTGTGCCTCAGTTTCCCCATCTTTAAAGAGAGAATAGTACTAATCCATCTCACAGGGCTGCTGTGAGGCTTAATTAAATTGTTTGTAAAGCCATTTGATGCCTTCAGCTGAAATGCATTAAACATGTATTCCATTCTATAATCTAAGTTCTCATACTATTCCCATCTGAGTGCCTTATTACCGTGTTATCCTTACACACAGATAACTCCTCCTCCCCCAGATTACTGCCCAAACTGTATCATTTCCACAATTAGAGAGACAAGGTAGGTGAGGTAATATCTGTTATTGGACTAACTTCTGCTGGTGAGAGAAAGCTTTTGAGGCACACTCCGCTCTTCTTCAGGTCTGGGACAGGTACTCAGGGTCACAGTAAATGCAAGGTGGAACAGATTATTTAGTGTAAGTAGTTAGGACATATTCTAAGGGACCATTCAAGGCAGAGTGATGCTCTGACTACCTTTCCTAGACTTGAAGAAGACCTGTGTGTGGCTTGAAAGCTTGTTTCTCTCACCAACAGAAGTTGATCCAATAAAAGATACACCTCCTACCCCGATATAACGCTGTCCTCGGGAGCCAAAAAATCTTACCGTGTTATAGGTGAAATCGCGTTATATTGAACTTGCTTTGATCCACCGGAGTGCACAGCCCTGCCCCCCCGGAGCACTGCTTTACCACGTTATATCCAAATTTGAGTTACATTGGGTCGTGTGTTATATCAAGGTAGAGGTGTATTATCTCACCCACCTTGTCTCTCTAATATCCTGGGACCAACATAGCTACAACTCCACTGCATGCAATCATTTCCACAATGTCTGGGGCTCTGCTGTACCATCTGTGGGTAAAACACTTTCCAGAATTAACACAGTATGGATGTGCCATGCAGCCTGTCCTCAGTTAGCCTGTGTCCACAGTCTCCAGTCTCTTTTCTCTCTTCCCTCCTGTAGTGTAATGTACAGCACAGGAAGTTAGCCCACCAAAAGCCAGCATATACAGTTCCTAACAAGGCAGCTATTAGCTGACTATCAATAAGCATTTTTTTTTTTTTTTTAGAAGAGCCGACCCTATTTTTATATTGTGCAATTCGTTCATTTTATCTGCTTCTAAATGTTGCCTGTGTCAACAGCCTGGCAGGGATGCAGATAAAAGCCACATTACAGTAATCAGTGGGGTAAGATAAAACAGGGCCCATTTCTTTATTTATAAGGATGTGGCTAAGGCTAAGAATAAACTGCCATGGGGCAACACGATTAGAACAAGTATGGCAATGGCTTAGAAGCTTCTTTGCCCATTAATAATGAAGGGAACCTTATCACCTCTCTCTAGCTCAGACTGTCAGTGCTTCCTCGTGTTGCTCTTCCCACCGGAATTTCTCTCTACTGAATGGAGTTCTCTTGGTCACTTGCCTTTCAGGGTTATTTACATTTATTCATCTTGTTTATTCGTGCTTAGGGAGCAACAAAAACATGGAAATTATGATTTCAGATATTTCCCTGTGTTGTCATCACTCCAAATGTCATATAGTAGTTTGATGCAAGCAGTGCCATCCTATACTGTGATTCCAACAAGCCACAAATTAGTCTGGCCTTTGGCTTGAAGCGTGTTGTATTAGGAACATTTTGTAGATGGACAGAAAAGCGAACAGCCCTCCCGTAGCTCCACTCAGAGCCATGCCCTTGGGCTTGTATAATGTGTCAGGTTTAGTATATTCAAAGCAATGCCAATCCCACCTCGCTGTGCGCTGCGCTTTGTCAGAATGTGGTGACGCCCTCTTCTAGACTGGCACACTATGGTTCTGCTCTCAGTGGGATCAGGATGGAGAGAGCTACAATCCTAAACACAGTTCGCTTCTGATCTTAGTATAGATAAGGCTTAAGACAGAGTATCTGCGGTACTTATATGTTCCCCAATATGGAGTATCTGAGTGCCCCACAGTCTCTGGCATATTTTTCTCCCCAATACCCCTGTTAGCTGGACAGTATTATCCCCATTTTGGAGATGGGGAATCGAGCCACAGAGAGACTAAGGCCTGGTCTACACTACACGGTTAGGTCAACGCAAGGCAGCTTACGTCAATCTAGCAGTGAATGTTTCTACACTTAAATTTCACTCACACCGATGCTAGTACCCTGCTGGACCGACTTAATAACACCACTTCCTCGAGTGTGTAGAGTCAGGGTTGATGTAATTAGTTTGACTTAGTGTTAGGGTAGACACTGTGTTACATATGTTGACTATTACTGGCCTGCAGGAGCTGTCCTATAATGTCCCATGCTGATCGCTCTGGTATTGTTGTGAACTCAGTGGCCCAGGGGTCAGGTACACAGGAAGCTGCCCCTCCTCTTTAAAACTCTGTGCATTTTTGGAATTCCTTTTCCTGGTTGCCCAGCTTGGGAAGCACACCTAGCAGCTCTCTCCACTGTTCAGTGCAACCGCACAGCTGATCATGGCGGCTACATGCTCCAGATGTGCTGCTGCCTGGAGTAGACAAGACATATTGCATCTCCTATGCCTGTGGGGAGAAGAGGCTGTGCAGGCACAGCTCTGATTCAGCCATAGAATGGTGGATATCTATGAGCAGATTGCTTGGGGGATGCAGGAGAAGGGCTACAACAGGGACCAGCAGCAGGGCCCTGTGACAGCCAAGGAGCTGTGGCAGATGTACCAGGCTGCCACGGAGGCCAACAATTGATCTGGTGAGAAGCCACAGACCTGTCACCTTTGCAAAGAGCTGCATGCCATCCTTGGTGGAGACCGCACCACCACGCCAAAGTGCCATGAGTCTCAGGCCCCTCACTGTGAACAGCAATGAGAAGGAGGGTAGAAGAGGAGGAGGGGCATGGGAGACACAAGACCAGGAAATCCAGCTGCACAGTGAGCCAGGACATGTTTTTGACCCCACTGCAGTCCAGCCAGGCCCAGCAGTTGAGCATGGGTGAGTCTGATGCAGGGAAAGGAACCTCTGGTAAGTATGCATTTTGCTTTGAAATTACAGGGATGGAACCCCCGAAGCAGTTGAACACATCTGCTGATTTGCCCTTTTATAATTGTGGTAGAAGAGGTAGTGAAACAGCCAAGAGAGGTGGCGGTGCGATCTGCTTTTCATTCCCCTCTAGAGTTAGGCAGAGGGAGCCACACGGAGCAGTTAGTTTATGTGCACTGGAATGTTCCGTGAATCCTCCATAGAGATCTCGAGGAAACTTTCATGGAGGTACTCTGCAATCCTCTGCCAAAGGGCTCTGGGAAGAGCTGCTTTGTTTCTTGCTCTGTGACAGGTGTTGTAGGAGCACCAGTGATCTGTATGCTATGTATAACCTGTATGCTTAAAAGGTCTGTTACACTCCCCCCCACCCCCTTGTCTCCTCTCCCTCTCTGAATACACTGGTCTACAATTTTTGAGAAGTCATCTGCTTCAGAGATAAAATGTGGTATTTATTATGTATTTTGATGTGCTGAATTCAAATATGACAATTAAAACAACTGATTGGCTACTGTTTCTAAGATATTTAAGTTTTTACATTTTATGTCTATGTATATTGTGTAGATAGTAGAGTTTTAATCATAAATTGTAAACCTAGGTCTTTTCATGTGTTTATGGTTGCTTTACATGATAATATTTCACCTGTCCTGTTTATGTAACACTTTAAAAATCAGCAAAAGGGTTATATAAATAAAATTTATTATGAAACAAAAGGCAAAAAACTATTATGTACATAGTTTAGTCCTATTCAGTGTCTACTCGGCGCTTCTTGGCTTGTCTCTTGTATTCATTAAATGGAGCATCTCTTGTCACTGTCCAGCAATAGTCTGCAAGCATTGATGGGCTCCATTTGCCCTGATAGCGTTTCTCCATTGTTGCAATGTCCTGGTGAAATCGCTCGCCGTGCTCGTCGCTCACTGCTCCGCAGTTCGGTGGAAAAAAATCTAGATGAGAGTGCAAAAAATGTATCTTTAGTGACATGTTGCAACCAAGGCTTTTGTATGCCTTGAGGAGGTTTTCCACCAACAACCTGTAGTTGTCTGCCTTGTTGTTTCCGAGAAAATTTATTGCCACTAACTGGAAGGCTTTCCATGCCGTCTTTTCCTTGCCACGCAGTGCATGGTCAAATGCATCATCTCGAAGAAGTTCACGAATCTGAGGACCAACAAAGACACCTTCCTTTATCTTAGCTTCACTTAACCTTGGAAATTTTCCACGGAGGTACTTGAAAGCTGCTTGTGTTTTGTCAATGGCCTTGACAAAGTTCTTCATCAGACCCAGCTTGATGTGTAAGGGTGGTAACAAAATCTTCCTTGATTTAACAAGTGGTGGATGCTGAACACTTTTCCTCCCAGGCTCCAATGACTGTCGGAGTGGCCAATCTTTCTTGATGTAGTAGGAATCTCTTGCATGACTATCCCATTCGCAGAGAAAACAGCAGTACTTTGTGTATCCAGTCTGCAGACCAAGCAAGAGAGCAACAACCTTCAAATCGCCACAAAGCTGCCACTGATGTTGGTCATAGTTTATGCACCTCAAAAGTTGTTTCATGTTGTCATAGGTTTCCTTCATATGGACTGCATGACCAACTGGAATTGATGGCAAAACATTGCCATTATGCAGCAAAACAGCTTTAAGACTCATCTTCGATGAATCAATGAACAGTCTCCACTCATCTGGATCGTGAACAATGTTGAGGGCTGCCATCACACCATCGATGTTGTTGCAGGCTACAAGATCACCTTCCATGAAGAAGAATGGGACAAGATCCTTTTGACGGTCACGGAACATGGAAACCCTAACATCACCTGCCAGGAGATTCCACTGCTGTAGTCTGGAGCCCAACAGCTAGACTAGAGCCAATCAACAATTTTAAGCATCATTTTCGTTCTCAGTGACCCAGAATTAGTGAAGTTTGACTACATTTATTTCAGAAGCATTTTGGCTGTAGAGCAGTGATACCTGTGAAGTGGCTTTCTCCTTCCCCCTCCCTCCTGCAATGTTTGTGGGATGAATGGGCTGGTTGAACAGCTGGAAGATCAGAAGAGCTCCCCGGCAGACAAGGTGTCTGGGACTTTAATTAGGCAGCACTCACACACCCAATGCATGGACACTGTCTGAGGTGGGATGTGACCAACCAGAGGCAGCCAAGTCATCTCTAGTCGCAGGCCATGAGGAGCAGGTCCTTAAAAGGGGAAGGGACCATGTGCTCAGCAGTGCACTCACAAGCTTGTACCTCCCGTGAAGGCCCTTCGCCTGGACCACTTGGCCAGTGGCTTGCTGCATTGCATTCCTTTGTGCCTCAGGAAGACTTACTCCTATCGCTGTGCTGTGGGACACTTACCTTGAAAGATCCTGACATCTCCAGTGCCATGCCTGTCCTGGGAGTGTGAGTATGCAAGTGTGAATGTAACCCCCTCCCCTTGAGCTTAGCTGTCAATATAATAAACATGCTGCTCTCTGCCAAACTCTGGTGGGTCATTAGTCCTCCCTAAGCTTACTTGCTGGCCCAATTTCGGATAACACTTTCCCATGTCACTCAGCAGTTACTTCAGCAGGCACTACTGCAGTACACAGGCAAGCAGCATATGGGCCCAGGTGGCATAGGGACGCAAGCAGCCTGTTATCAGGAGCGAGATATCATCTAACATCACCATGGCCTGTGGAAAACGGTGCCAGTTTTCAGTTCCACTGCCCTATACAAATATATTCATGCCCGTGAGCAAGGCCCCCATTTCTGCACCCCCACCCCTCTCACCATGACTGGTGCTATGACTGGCTCTGTGATGTATCACTCCCAAAGAGAAGCAAGACTAGTGCTTATAATTTGTGGGGCTCAAGGGAGTGAGTTCAGTATCCTAATTTTCGATTTCCTTCGAGATTACACTGATAATGGTACCACTGCATGTTGTATCTGCAGCCGCTGCCATTGGGGCCTTCAGGGTCTCCCTCTCCACGTCCATGGAATGCCAGAGTCAGATAAGGAGGATAAAGAAGAGGACTTGGATGACATGTTCCAGGAGATCCTGAAAGCCAGTGCTGCATCAGAGAATTAGACTAGGCCCTGGAGGATCACTCATTCAGACAGGATGGAGGAGGACAGAGTGGAGAGGAGAAAGACACTGGAAAAAGAGAGGGAAATGCAGCAGGAGATGACTGCGCTTCTCAGCCAACAAATTGAGATGCTGCAGACTCTGGTAGAGCGATAGGTTCTTCAGTCCCATGCTTGCTTCCCTCTGCAGGACCTCTATATCAGGACCTCCCTCTGCTTCCCTCCCGCCCAAACGTTCCATGTGGTAGCAGAGATTCGTGCACTACCCTTACCACTCCACCGTGGGGGACATTTCACATACACTTACCTGTGAAAGCCACAGTTAGTGTATGTGTACCTGAAATGGAAATGTGTGTTCTTTCCCATTTATAAGTTATGTTTCATTAATTTATTAAGTTTAAAAAAACATTTAAATCAGGTTACAGAATAAAATTTTATTACAGAATAAAGTTTTATTTTTTGGAACAAAATTCATTTTTATTAGTTCACAACATATGCTGCCTGGTGCTGAGCAGGTCTGACACCCACCAATTTCCGGTTACTTCATTTTGTAACAGCACCTATAACATCATTCACACACAACATTAATAGGTGCATTGACAATGTTCTACAGCACTAAAAGATTCATACCTAGCTGCAAAGGAGCAAGGCCAGGTACAGCACACTATAGCAACACACACGACTCTGGGTCGCTATTAAAACGGTCTTTCAAAGCCTCCCTGAGCCTTATAGCTCCTTGCTGAACACTTCTAATAATTCAAATTCAGCAGACAGCTGCTCCACCTCCACCCCCGTAGAAACTTTTCCCCTTTGCTTCACAGATATTATGCAGGACACAGCAGGTAGTTATAACTACTGGGATATTTTTTTTCAGAGAGGTCCAATCTTGTAAGTAAACAATGCCAGCGACTCCTCAAATGACCAAAGGCACATTCAACTGTCATTCTGCACCTGCTGAGCCAGGAGTTGAAGGGCTCCTTGGTGCTGTCGAGGTGGCCAGTGTATGGCTTATGAGCCATGGGAGCTAGGGGTAGGCTGGATCTCCCAGGATGACTATTAGCATTTCAACATCCCCAGTGGTAATCCGCTGGTCAGGAAAGAAAGTCCTTGCTTGCAGCTTTCTGAACAGTCTTGAGCTCTTAAAGATGCATGTGTAAATCACCCTACCTGACCAGCCCACATTGATGTTGGTAAAGCATTCCCGTTGATCCACCAGTGTTTGCATTACCATAGAAAAGCAGCTGTTTCTGTTGATGTACTCTGTGACAAAATGTCTGGTGCTAAAATAGAGAAATGAATGCCATCTATCGCCTCACTGCAGTTCAGTAAGCCCTTTGCTGCAAATCCCTCCACTATGTCCTCCACACTGCTGCGAATCACAGTCCTGCATAGCAGGAGGCAATTAAAGGCCCTGCACACTTGCATGATAACGGCCTCTGCAATGAATTTCCTGACTCCAAATTGAATCCCAGCTGACCAGTAGCAACCTGGTATTGCAAGTTTCCACAATGTAATCATCACTTGCTTCTCAACTGTCAGTATAGCTCTCATTTTGGGGCTCCTGTGCTGGAGCGAGTCCGGCACACAGTCCAGGAATGTGTCTTGTGTATCCAAAAGTTCTGCAGCCACTGATTGTCATCCCAAACTTGCATGATATTGCTATCCCACCAGTCAGTGCTTGTTTCTCAGCCCCAGAACCAGCACTCCACCATCTCCAGCTGCTCTGTGAGGGCCATCAACAATCTTGAATTGTTTCTTTCTAAGTCCTCCAGCAATCTAGTCTCCAAGGAATTGTCATGTTTCCTACAGCACCTCTTGGAGCTCTGCAAATACTGCAGGATCAGGCATCTTGTGCTTGTGACGCCCATGACAAATAGTCCAGAGCTGTGCAGGCTCTATGCTTCTGTCACAGATGGCAGACAGTGAGAAGGGACACGCAGTTCTGCAGGGATTTTGAAAAGAGGTGCGAAATATTACGGGACTCAGCTGAAATTATGAGATGGAGAATACTGCGTTATGTTAAGTTGAACTCACACTCCCAGGACCCCGAGCGACTTGTTTCGGTCCCTTGAGGCATTGCAAAAACTTCCCAAAACACTCTGAGCTGGATGGTGGCGAGTTGCACAGTGGGCTACTTCCCCACAGTACCCTGCACTCTGTGTCAATACAAGTGCTCCTGGTGGAAGCACGCTGCTGAAACAAGGAGCGTAGTGCGTACACACACAAGCAATATAAAAACTGCAATGACTGTAAGCCAACGTAACAAATGTTGACAAAATTTTGTAGTGTAGACATGGCCTACGTGACTTACTCACTCAGGAAATCTGTGGCAGAGCAGCTTCCTCCTCAAATCCCCCCCACAGCCTCAAGCCAATTTCATTCCCTCCACCTCCTCTCCCCAACAATCTCCTCTTAAATCTCCCCAATCTCTTCTTCTCCTCCCAGTCTGTTCAGTCCAAATCTTTTCATCTCTCATCCTCGTCTCTCTCCTCCCCTTCCTGTTTCCTCCACTTATTATCCACTTTCTACTCTGTCCAATGCCATCACTATGCCCCAGAAATCTCTCCTCTTTACTACATCCTTTCAGTCTGTGCTAATCCAAAATTTTCTTCTTCCTCTTGCTAAGCATTCCAGACTTCTTCTTCCCAGTGTTTCCTCTCCCACTTCACTCTCTCCTTCCTTAATTCCAAATGCCCTGTCGTTCATCCATCATCCCCAACCCACGTTCTGCTTGCTTACAACCTCTGCTGTGCCTATTTTCATGTCTTCCCATAGATATCCCCCCATGAGCTTTCTTGTGAACTTCACAGCGACCTGGCATCTGCCTCATATCCCCTCTTCATCCTCCCTTGATGCTCCCCAAGGTTTCCTTTCAACTACTGGCATCCCCCATTCCTCTTCTTTCCTACAGTCTTCCTGGCACTTCTCTTTTCCTTTCTACCCTCAGGATTCCTGGGAATTTCTTCACTCTCAATTGGTATCCCCAATCTTCATGCCATCCTCAGTTCCCTAAAGTGTCACCCCTTCCCCTCCCACTTCCAAAACCTACTGGCCTCCTCCATGTCCTACTACCCCCTTAATCTCTTGCCCATTAGCACTCCTCACTTTTCACCAAATCCCGTGTTGCCTTCCCTCTTGACATCCAAATTCTCAAGTCTTCCTCATCTACCTTATCCCTGGCATCCTGTGTCTCAAGGATTCTTCTGGTATGTTGACCTCTCATCCTAAGAATTACCTTCCTCCAAATTTCCATCCTGCTGATCCTCTCCACTCCCCCTAATTATTTCTTGATTTTGTGGTCAGTGTAGACAAGGCCAAATCATATTCAGTTTTGCACTAGCTAACTCAATGCTGAAAACTCATATTTAAACCATGATTAAATTTCCTAGTATAGATAACTCCTTAAATGGCTGCCATCTGCCATGCCAAAGGTGGTTGGGCTTCAGTGTTGAGTATGTATGTTATTAAAGTGGTTTGGGATTCCTTGGAATGAAAGGATATAAACAGAAAATATTATAAATGCTTCTACTGAGGTAAACAAAACTATATAAATATATTTCCCCCCCACAAGTCATGGCTTAAGAAATATCAACAGCAATGCCTGAGATGTTCAGCTCTTCCTATACCACTTTCTTTCAGTTGAAAGGAAAGTGTAGAATATTCCTGATGGTGTTAAATTTTTCTGCCAATAGCTGTCTTGTGTTGATCTTCTCATCAAGACTTTCTTCAACCGATCAGTGCTGTCATCAACTGTGACTGCTATAGCAATTAAATAATCCATTTAAGGATTAGAATTATAAACCATTGCAATCAAATTTGTCTCACTGTCATGCTGAACTTTTTTCTTGAAAACTTTTCAGGTTTGGCTTGAAAATTTAGATGCCGATGAGATTTTTAGATATCTATGTTTTTTGTCAGTGTCTCTATGGTTTGCAGTTACGGCATGCAATTTTCGTTATGTCTTCATAAAATGAGTAATTTTATGACAGCTGTAACCAGACTTTGATTAAATACCTAAGCAGTGGACACTGGATGGCTCACTGGGTTGATGATGAGATATGGAGCTTTACACTTCTAGCTCACTAATTCAAATCCAGCCTCTGTAAGGGAAGTACAATTATCCATGGCTGTTCAGTGGACTGCGTCAAACTAATTGGTGGCCTAATGTGAAAAGGTATCCACATCATGCACAGAAAGCTACCATAACTGACACCCTTTCTGGCAGTTTCAACAAAAAGGCCAAGAACTGAACATGCGTGGAGACTGAGCCATCTTGTTCCTAATGGAGGCCCCCTCCAGTTCAATCCTGAGGCATGCTGGAGGGCCAGGGTGGAGACTGTCCATGTTGTCCTAGTTCTGTGGATAACAAAGGTCTCCAATCTCCAGATTTACCATTCTAGCACCTTTTTATATTCATATTTAAGAATGAAAAATAATCCTATATTGCTTCATTTAAAAAAGTCGGGGGTGTTTATTGAACATTTATGATTATTAAGGTAAAGCATTCTCTTACACGAGCTGCTCCTGACTCACTAGATTGATTTAAGAACAGTTTAAAATGACAGCAGGGATTAAGTATCCCCTAAAAGGTCAGACAGTTGATATAAATGTTTAACAATTTTGACATACTGTAGTTCAAAGTACAGTCTGCAACCGTATGCAATTTATTTTTACATGTACTACTTCCAAACGGATGAACTGGAGCCTTTGACAAGTGGAGTACAGGTCTGAGAGACAGTACTAAACCAACATTCCAGGAGAGCTGTAAAACTACCTCATGTCACAAGTGAGAACACTCATGAGAAAAACAAATTCGCTAACGTAACAACAGATACACACAGAGCTTTGTACAATAGTTAGCAAAATTCCACATACTGCTATTCAGACTATCTGGGAAACTATTTTCTTCTGTGTTCTGTTTAATCTGACTGAATATCAGAAAAACAAACATGGAGGCCAAGATTTTTCAAAAATGGCTGTTGATTCTGCATGGTTCAATTTCCGGATACCCAGGATGAATTACTTCAAAGGGTCCTGATTTTCAGAGGGTGGATGCTTGGTGCTTTCTGAGAATCAGGTGCTGAGATTAGGACACTTCAGCTTGTGCACCCAAAAATGGATGCATCCAAAATCACCAATAACTTTTGAAAATCTCATCCAGGGACAAACTAGCACCTAGTTCTTTCTCCTGAGCTCTGTTCACCTGTGCTTTCTCTCAGCTGGCTAACAGCTACACCCTTAGACTAAGAGAAAGCCTGTAGAACACACAACAATTATTATTCACCTTCCCCTTTGCTATCAGTCTTTGAACTTGCTGTCCTGCCCTAAATAAGTCTGTGCATTCTATGCATTTGTAGGTAGTCACTACTACATTAAGCAAAGACAATCCAATAAACCCAAGCTAGTTTAAAACAGAAACAATCCTAAAGACATTCGGTTGCTTTGAATTTTAAAGGCCAAGGTAAATGCAAGGATTTCAACTGCAGCCTTCAATGCAGACAGCAAGTTTATCAGCTCAGATGAATCAACCTACCACAGTGGCCTATCTTGCTTTCTTCTGCTAGAAAAAGCAGAAGTCAGATTTAGTGGTTGGAGCAGCGGTATAACTAGACAGACCAGGAGCTACAGACTGTCTGAGCTATCATACGACTCGATGAAAAACCACAGGAAGTTCAATGAACAGATGTAGAAATAAACTGCAATAAAACTTTGTTACCACAAAAGTTCAACGACATTTTTCCCCTGCACCTAAAGATGAGAAAGACAGCATCACGAGTAGCCGACTACCCCGGCATTGCTCCAGAGGGGCTAATGCCATTTAAAATTCAATACCTCCTCAGTACATTTAAAAAAAAGTTATGATTTAGGACTCAATGTCAGGCCAGTGGATGATCTCCATTTAGAAACAAAACATAAAGGCAATGGCAGATGGAACTGGTCTAAGACTGAGTAGATTAGTATAAGTGGTCTCATGGTAGCCTACATATTGCTTTGGATGAAAAGCTGGCCCAGTCAAATGGACTGGGGCAGTAACAGAGGAAAGGCAGAGTATCTAAGTATGGGGTTACTTACATGACATTGGAGACACTTCCGTTTCTCAAATATTGTATCTGTATATCGTTTCTAGAGAGAAACTGCAAGAGATGCAGGATCCTAAGTCATTTAGGTGCTTTTGAAAACATTAACCTAAGTCCCATTTTAAAAAGAGACTTAGGCACTTAGCAGCCAAACTCTGGTTTGCTTTCAGGGAAATTGAAACTCTTGAATATGGGACATTGGTGCTTTTGAAAATTGTACCCTTAGTTTCATTTAGCAGCCCTGTGGCATATTGTCAAATTACGGGCTTGATATTGGCTCTGCTAATAGAAGTGCTGGGTGGGGAGCAGCTGCGTGATCAGACTCTGTATTAGCAATTCATCAAAGCTAGCAAAAAGAATTAGCTGAAGATTCAGCATGATAGTGAAGCCTTACTGCTAATGTTATATGCATCACAATGAAAATGTATCCCTACATGGCTAATTAACGTACTGGAATGAAACAGAGGCTTATCTGTTCTTATATCAGTCCCCCACAAATATGCCAATATACAAGGTGTTAAAGATTTCATCTGTACAAGACCACCAGCTAAACAGCTCAGAAAAACCTAAGAGGTCTTTTCCAAGACATTATCCCAACAGTCTCAATTTGTGCCAAACTAATAGCTGACCAATCAAAGTGATGCAACAGCTGTACTTCGTACCCATTCCCTGAGATGTAAAAGATGACTATGTGCTTAGGAGGTGTCTGGTTTTCCATAATTTCTGGAAGGACATTTCTCATCTGCTGTTTTAGGATACCAGATTATATCCCTGAAAGTGGTACTTCAGTTCTTTCTGGGGAGGCCATCGTGTTCCTCTCTCTTTGGTTCCATTAGCAATATTTGCATCACTTCTCTTTTTGTTGCTGACAGAGAGTCTATCTGACATGGTTCAGTTAAGTGTCTGTGTGGTGTGCACCACATCTGCCTCAGAATATTTTTTTCAGATTTACAGAATAGATACCAACTATGAAAAACTCGTGTTGCGAGAGACAGAGGAAGCCACAGGAAATGTACTAGGCAAAGCAAGATTTGTAGATTTTATGCAAGGATCTCTGTGTGTGGGCTGGCTGAGGATGATCACGGAGGGAGGGAAGCTGCAAGTGGGAAGTTTGTCTAGAGAATGAGGAACAAAGGGAAACTGAAGAGTGAAAAAAAGGGAAGGCTTGGAAAACATCTGCCTGGGTTAAATATTTTATATACACCTCTACTCCGACAGAACACTGCCCTCAGGAGCCAAAAAATCTTACTGCATTATAAGTGGAATCGTGTTACATCGAACTTGCTTTGATCTGCCAGAGTGCGCAGCCCTGCCCCCTGGAGCTCTGCTTTACCGTGTTATATCCGAATTTGTGTTATATCGGGGTAGAGGTGTAGTTTGAACAATAGCATGGACTGTACAGAAAATCAGTTTGGGAAAACGGTATTTTTGTGGGGTAAGTCAATTGTCCAGGTAACCCATGCTCATCTTAAGTGAAGTAACTGTAATTATGCCACATATTTACTATTAGCTCTAATAAAACATGTAAATTTACACAGCTCTTTACAAATCCAGGTACAACACTCCCTGCCCTGAAGAATTTACAATCTGAAGAGAGAAAATGTTTCAATACGTTTAGGTCACTGATAGTATCCTTCCTGAAGCCGCATAGGAATGGACCAAATGATGAATGATTGCTTGGCCAACTGTTCAGCTAAGTCATGGGTGAGTAAACTTTTTGGCCTGAGGGCCACATCAGGTTCCCAAACTGTATGGCGGGCTGAGTAGGGAAGGCTGTGCCTCCCCAAACAGCCTGGCCCCTACCCTCTATCCGCCCCCTCCCACTTCCTGCCCCCTGACTACCCTCCTCAGAACCTCCAACCCCCACCTGCTCCCTGTCCCCTGACCTCCCCCTCCTCGGGACCCCACCACCTATCCAATTCCTCTTGCTCCCTGTCCTGACTGCCCCAACCCCTATCCACACCCCCACCCCCTGATAGGCCCCCCGGGACTCCCACGCCTATCCAACTGCTCCCTGTCCCCTGACTCTCTCCCGCTGCAAACCTCTGCCCCATCCAACCGCCACTGCTCCCTGTCCCTGCCCGCCCCCTGGGACTCCCTGCCCCTTATCCAACCCTCCCGCTCCCCGCCCCTATACCATGCTGCTCAGAGCAGCATGTCTGGCAGCCGTGCTGCCCAGTCGGAGAGAGCCAAGCCACCGTGCTGCCCGGCAGGAGCTCGCAGCCCTGCTGCCCAGAGTGCTGGCGGCATGCTGAGCTTAGGCTGTGGGGGAAGGGAGACAGCAGGGGAGGGGCCAGGGGCTAGCATCCCTAGCAGGGAGCTCAAGGGCCAGGCAGGGTAGTCCCGTTGGCTGGATGTGGCCCGTGGGCCGTAGTTTGCCCACCTCTGAGCTAAGTGTTGAAGAAGCAGCTACAGTAGGAATAAGGTTGACATGTTATAAGATGATAAGCCTGAAAGAGGTGTAAATACCCGAAGAATGGAAATCAGTAGATTGTAAAAAGAACCACAGCCACAAAGAGGAAGAAAAATATTGTTAGCCATTGCAAGATCTGTTTGGGTCCATAATAGGTTTTCCTGAACATATATGTGTAGCCTTTACCTTGTAATGAGGAGAATACAGCGGTGGTGGTGCTGCAGATGATAATGAATAACTTCATGACAGCATATAAGAGTGCTGAGGAAAGTTTTCATGACTGAAACCCTGGGAAATAAGTCAGGGGATTTTTTAAACCCACTTGAATAAACAAACAAGCAAACCACTGAAAAAATTATATAAAATGGTTCCAGCTTCTGACTCTGCTGGATCATTTGTGATATCAATAACTGTTAGACTACTCAGACAGATAAGCAAAATCCTTTGGATGTTTTTGAATTTGGGAAATTAAAAACTGAAAAACAGAATAATCCCTAGACCTGTTTCTCACTAGCATTAAAATAGATCACTGCAAACCGCACAAATGGAGATGAGCCTATTGGACTAACAGAGATAACCTTTATTGACATGAAATGGATGTATATTGCTTCCTAACTAGGGATTTGCAGAGAACGCACATTTCGTAATGAGTAAATGCTATTTTTGTCAGTGTAAAGAAAAAGGTAAATGAGTTTACAGCTCAAACTTCTTGCTCTTCATTCAGAACTCCTACAGCTGTAGAATGCTGGGTAAAGCTTTTCACAACAATGAAAAAGCAGTGTGTTTGGAGAAACTATTCTGATTATAAATTTGAACTGTTTATATCACATAAGCAACTATAGATTTACTGTCAAATATACAGACAAGATGCTGATATTTGCAACTTGATCAAAAGTACAAAAATATGGCTCCTGGTTTACAAACTCTGCAAATCTTACTCAGGCTCAACCCACACTAAAGTCAGGAAGAGCTGTGCCTGTGTAAGACTATAGAATCAGGCCTTCAGACTTGCCCGTTCTTCCGTCGACACAGCTACTGCATCTCAGACTCAGACCTGTAGACTTTAAGGTCAGAAGGGACCATCACGATAATCTAACCTGACCTCCTGCACGTTGCAGGCCACAGAACCTCATTCACCCACTCCTGTAATAGACCCCTAACCTGTGGCTGAGTTACTGAAGTCCTCAAATCACGATTTAAACTCTTCAAGTTACAGAGACTACACCATTTACACTAGTTTAAACCTGCAAGTGATGTGAGTGGATTAACTATGTCAAGGGGAGAGGCTCTCCTGTTGGCACAGTAGTATCTTCATCTGCTGCAGTGTTTTAAGTGTAGACCTGCTCCAAAAGTGAAACCCTGGCCCTATTGAAGTTACTAAGGCCAGGATTTCACCTTAAGGCATTCCCGTCTGTCAAGTGTTTTAACGTCTTCTAGTTACATTTTAAATGAATTCCATGCAGTTTACTTTATAACCAGAGGACCTGTGTGTTCTGCAGAATACACAGGAAGCAGAGTTCTTTCATAACTGTACTGTTCGGAGTACAAATGTGTTTTAAGACCAGCCCTGATAAAGGTGTAGGGATTAAAATGGAAGATAAACATAATACAGGCTAGAAATTACTGTGTTTTTACATGGTTCAAAATTAATCTTGTAGCTTTAAAAAAAAAGGAAGTGATTTCTAAGTCTTCCATCTGCGCGTATTGTAAATGGACATGTTTAAAACCTGCCTCCTTTCATAATATGCTACATCAACTCAAAAAATAGAATGACTTAAAGGAATCATTAGAATACTAAGTGACACAAAGCAGGCCGGGTAAAAAGGGAAAAAACCCTCTCAATGTCTAGACTTTGGAATACCAAGGATTTGTTCTGAATCCAATTGCAACTAGATCATACTACAGAGATAGGAAATTAAAAAATACTGTGTGTAACCCCACACCTCTGGGGTGTGTCTGCTCCATCTAGTGGCACTGAGACCATCTGAGCAGAGATAAGATGAGTCTGCTCTACAGCTTAGCTACCAGGCATATGGCTTTTAGCTCATGTGGTAGAGGCTCAGGCACTAAGCTCCAGAGGTCCTTGGTTCAATCCCACCCCTCGATGACCAGGGTCTGTTGGTGTTACACATGGGTTTATATAAAGTGGGATTGGGGTTCCTGAGCACAGTGGATCAACACTGTTATTAGTAGCACAGGCGTTTCAGTAACTGTAGTTCAGTGCCTTGGACGAAGCTAAGAGTGTCCTCAGATCCATAGTTTCACATGTGCAGTGCTAGGGTTTATACAATGGGCGAATACAAAACAAAAGGAATATTGGACAGTTCGGGATTTGCCAGAGGTTTCCAGGGTCTTACTCAGTGTGTGCTTATAGAGGTATACTTCTGGTTGGTTTCAGAAGGAGCACATTTACAGAGGAGCACGTCAGAGATAACAAGATTGGCTTTGAATCCAAGAACTTACCTATACAACGCAGGGCAAAAATCTTCTTTTGACTCCTCACACAGTAGATTTTCTC
The DNA here is from genome assembly GCF_003597395.2 of Chelonoidis abingdonii. Taxonomy (NCBI): domain Eukaryota; kingdom Metazoa; phylum Chordata; order Testudines; family Testudinidae; genus Chelonoidis; species Chelonoidis abingdonii. The sequence continues at coordinate 15,855,455 of NC_133774.1, forward strand.
TTGTGTATTCTGTGTTTGGACTTGCACTGACATTAATGGGAATTTGACTTGGCGAATGAGTGCAGAATACACAACACAGATTTGCACATTAAGGAGCTTCCTTGGGATTCAAGATTCCTGGTTTCAATTCCCAGTTTCACAGCAAACTTCCTCCATAACCTTGGGGAAGTCACTTAGTGTGTGTCTGTCTCAGTTCCAATCTGTAATATGGAGACAAGAGGACTTTCCTACCTCCGACGAGTGTTGTGAGGATAACTGCATTAAAGATTATGAGGCATTTAGATATAGTATGATGATGGGAGCCACATAAATACTTAAGATAGACAGACAAAGTGCAATACTAACATGAACAAATGTCCAATATAACAGATGAAAAAATGGGCTGGGACCATATTGCAACACTGATACCACATTCAATCCTAAGGGACTTGAGCATCGAGTGTAAATGAGCATCAATGTAGATTTTTAACACAATTTTATGGCTACTAAAGCAAGTGAACATCTTTCCCCTTTAATGACAATTTAAAAAGTCACAAAGCTGCAACTGAAATGTGATCTCTCCCTCCCCAGGCCAGCAGGAGATGTGGAAGCATCTGGGGAGAAGGCACAACATATCACCCTCAGACTACTCTTTTGGTCAATAAAGGGAGTGGTGCAGGCTCTCTCTGGGGAGTTGCATCCGGCACAAACTAATTACCTATTAGTACATAGGAAGAAAAAGTCAGTCCAGTCCAAGCCTTGTACAACAACATGAACTTTGATGTTCAAATTATGGACAGTTTATAAACAGGTAAATGCTCTTTGAAGGTTGCAACTGACACCACAAAGGAAAGGGTTAAACAACTCCTGTGGGAGTGCTTTCACTTTGTCCCAAGCTTAATGTTTTAATCTTTGCATGGTTACTACTACTGAGCTCAGTTTCTGGGTCTGTCCTTCTAATTGCTGGGTGTTAGAATATAGCACCCTTGGGTTTTTGGGAAATGAGCACTGCAAAGGGTCTCCCTGCAGTAGTCTATCTTGCTGAGCTAGGAATGGTCACAATGGACTGTGACGTAAGTACCATCCAATTAAACCCTGTCTAGACTACAAATACAGCCATGTTTTGGTAATGAGCGCATGAAACTCATCTGGCCTGGAAACAGAACTGAATCGTGTCTCCACAGCAGCTTTCCACAACACACCCACGTGTCAACTGTTTCTCTGCATCTGCACTTACACCAGCTACACTGGGAACAGTGCATTCTGGAAAAAATCTAGACAGCTATCCTATATGCCTCAGCAGGGGATATTGTTCCTGGAGGATATGTATACAGAATGGCACCAGCAATATACAGAACTATGCACTCTGGATACCATGGATAAAATTACAGCCATGTCTTCACTCTGTACCTCTCATAAAATATGCAGTATTACAAACAATGACAAAGATATTCCAATTGTCTTGTCAGAGACAGTAAGGTGCCAATTATCTTCTCAAAAGTTAATCACATGCTTTTATCTCTTGTTAAGCAGATTTGTTACAAATCTTACCTATGAAAAATTAAACTGCCTAGAAAAAGAATCACAAAACGTTTTAAAGGGATTTCTAAATGTAACACATGCACAACAAGGTTCTGAGAGCCAGAAACAGCTGAATAATGAATTCACTCATTGTATTTAGTTATTCATTCCGAGAAGAGGATGTACTGCAATGTCCTGTACATAAATTTTATAGCCATCCACACGTTAATGAAAATATAGGAAATAAACTTCATATAAAGAGAGCTACTGTACTTGTATCTTCAAAGTCACAACAGCAAAGTGATGACGCTTTCACTGCTATTTTGATTTTGAAAGATGAATGGTATAAAAGAGAAGGAATGTTGTTTACTGTGGAACTGTTTTGTGCTAGAGATACTATCTTCTAAACCTGCTCCACCCATGTTAACAGACAAGCCCCTCATCTAGTGCTCCCCCATAACAAGAGTGATGTTCTACTACAAGACCACAATTAGATAGAAGCCCTCATTACAAGCTGACCTACCCTCATCTCTCCCCCCGTCCAGATACTGTAATCCACCAACTGCGCAAATAAAATTCAGACTGGGACTGAACCAGGGAGTTCTGATCAGCAATATAAAATAATCATACTGCTTGTTTATTACATTCCATAGCAACAAAAGAAACAATTAAGCTTCAATAACATGACGAGCATTTTATGTTTAAGCAATAAGCCAGAACAGGGCATGGATTACTGCTCCTGATAGGTGCTTCAGATATGTCAGGAGGTAGGAATGCAAATTCCGATCTGGCTCATTATTAGAGCATTATTTACAAACAGGACAATTTGGAGCATTATTGTATTTTCAAATTCTTTTTCTGACGACTTGTTCCTTCCACAGGCCTCGGAAACTCCATCACTAAAACTGGTTTTCGAAGGAGATGAAGGCATTGCAGAGTTTTTAGACTTTGCGTTGAGCAAGAAATCTTCATTGCAACGTCTCTGTAACAAAAAATGTCACAAGTAGAAGCAACGAAAATGTGGACCCCCACAAACCAGGCACTAGCGAACATCGAGCATGATAGCACACTGACACTAATAGCAATCGCATTCCGAAATCATCCAGACGGGACTGTAATCATTTTGGGTTGTCCTTTAGACTAACCCAGCATAGCCGACTATCAGTTCCATTATGCGTAAAATTGAGAAAAATAGCTTTGAAATAGTATAAATAAGGACTTGTTTAACAAATTAGCAAATGGTGGATATTTAATCATATCTTACTTGAATCTCAAATGCCCTCTGTAAAAGGTGATCATGAATACGATAAGATACTCCAATTCTCTCAGGAGCATAAATTACTCGACAAACATGTGTCTACTGTAACATTGGGCCGTGTTTCAGAATAGGCAAGCAGCGTTCCTAGCCTTCTGACTAGCTCGCAGTATAAAGAAAAAGAACGAACTCCCCTAAGTTCTCGGGAATCACTCTTGGTATGACGCCTCACGAACGACAATGGTTGTATTGTTGTGAGTATTGACCCCTTATAAGCTTTTCTCCATTGTAAAAGATGGAAGCTACAGACCCCACCTTTACCTCTCGTGAAATCCCTAGCACAAGAATTGGTGACAAGCACATATAAATAAAGGTTGGAAGCAAATATATATCCGAGCACAGAGGCACAAGGATATCAACTTTATAAAAAGAAGGAAATGGAGTAGATTCCGACAAAATAAACACCAGCCAACCTCTACCTTAAGCATGCTAGATTTAATTAAGACTGAAGAATATTCTCAGAGAAGAAGAAAAAACAAAATTTGTAGTGGAAGATACAATAAATACACCCATGATAGATAGTTCTGATATAGAAGGTGTGATGGCATGGCTGGTGTGATTTAGGGTCCATGACGTGGTCATTTGAATAGATATGTGGATAGGAGTGCTGGAAGCTTTGTTGCAAGGTGAGTTCTAGAGGTTAGGGTTTTTGTTCTGGTGGTGTGTGTGTTGCTGGTGAGATTTTACTTCAGGTTGTGGGGGCTGTCTGATAAAGGCGAGACAGTCTGTCTCCCAAGATCTGAGAGAGTGAAGGATATCTTTCAGGATAGGGATAAAGCAAAAACGACCAAATAAGCAAAAAAAGAAGAACAAGACAAGATGAATAACCCATCAATATAATTCCAGGCAAATACACACAGTAAATAGAAAAAACCCCAATAAACAGGCCTATAATGTTCTTCTGACCTTTGTACTTACAACTTTCGGAAAAAACGCTGGAGAGAGAGCTTAACGTATATGAAGTACCTCTACAGTAGCTCGTAGAGCCCAGACAAAGACTACAGAACCAAAAAAATTCCCCTCCCTTGATGCTTTGGAAAATGCCCGTTTCCTCGACATTGGGTCCTCTAAGGTTCAATGAGTGTTTGGTGCCCTTTGTTAATCTACCTTCATTCAAGAGTGGTGAAAGAACATTCCCTTAGCTAATATTGTTTATGATACGGGCTTGGTAGGGCCAATTTGTAATTGAGGAACAATTTCACCGAATTGTCTATTTTGGAGATGATGAAAGATGTAATAGGGGGACTTTGGCAACAGCGCCAACATATGTAGACCAAAATTTGGAGTCTACCTGAAGTAGAAGATCATGAGGAACCATGAACTACACACCCCATTGATACCCTGCTGATGGTACTGAGAATCATATAGCATTGGCTTTATGGGCAAAAAATATGTTCAGATGTATTGATTCTAGTTTCAGCAGAACCTCAAAAAATTTCCAGGAGAGGGGAAAAGCCACAGCACAATTTCTGAAGCCAGTTTACGTTGTGACCACACGACACTCACACGGCCCTGGAACCCACGTGTCCCCTGACGGACAGTACCGCAAACTTGGTTCTGGGGTCGGGACCAAGCTAGTGTTGAGTATCTCCTGAGTGACCTCGAGCCTAACCTGCTAGAGCTGTGAATCATCTCTGAGCCGGATGATAAGATGAGTTATAGGCAAAGGCTTGTCAGTTGAGGCGATATGGCACACACAAAGCCATTCAACAGGGTTCAGCAATCTTCAGCAGGCAAGCTCCAAGGGAACTATCGGAAAAGATCACCAGGATAATGCAAGCCTAGTGTGTACTAATAGAACAACTAGGTCATATATATACAAAATAAGGCCTGTTGTAGTCTAGTACACTTATCAGTCATTATTCATCCACTAGAATGACCTAATAAGAACTTATTAGAGTGTTGCTTGAGGATATTTGCTTGTATTTGACATATGATGTTGACAAATTGTGTTTTAATAGTATAAGTGTAATTTGATCTCCAGCATAATACTCATTAAATAAATGGTCAATCTCCTTCAAGATATATTATTCAGAAAGTTACAATATACGTATTCACGAGAACAAGGTGGATCTTTTTGTTGGACCTTAAAACTTCTGCGGAAAAGAGACACTGCAAGCGACAGCGCTCTACCTTTAGGTCTGGAAGGTACCAGAGGGTCGAGCTACACACAAAGGTACAGCTGTTTACAACGGAGTAAGACGGTTGTAAGAGACCTTCAAGAGGAAGTGGGCAGTGACAGACACATCATACCATTATAACATTTTACTAATATCAAGACCTCTCCCCACATTACAATCTGCAACTTCGTGCAGCAAACCTATAGGCTCAGTCATAGCACAGTTTGGGAGCCTAAACTCCATAGACCACCTAAATACATTGAAAAAGCCAGGCGCAATGCCTGGGGTGGGGCTGGGGGCTCAGAAGTCGCTCC